>NC_079504.1:55493501-55605750 GCF_030052815.1 Hevea brasiliensis | reverse complement strand
TAGGGTTCCTCGCATGATCCAGGGGCTAGTCATGTGGTCCTGCTTACATAACTTCCGATGTGTTCACCCATCGCTGCGTTTTTGGCCTGTTTAACTTGGTTATATTTCATTGCTATTATTTTTTCTTTATTTTTCTTGTATTGTCCTTTCTTGTATATCATTATATTATGTCTCCTCACAAACATTTAGATGTAGTTCTAGGCATCCTAGCTGTCGGGATAGACACTGGTCACCGGAACAGTAGAACGCACTACCGAACATAGGGGTGTTACAATTCTCCCCCCCTAATAAATTTCGTCCGCAAAATTTTACCCAATAGCCATCTTACAATAGTCATACGTTTATTTTCTCCTTTCTATATGATCATATAATCTTCTTTCCCTCGAATTTGTATAAGACTTTTAACAATCTAATACAACATTTAATTTGTTTGTATAACACCAATCTTCTCTTACTATCATTCTGTCTAATATTTTGATTCATGTTCCCTTCTTGAATGACCATTATGGTTGTATTAGAATTATTTATCTAGTCATTGGTCCTCTGACCATTCTAGTCAACAATCTTACTCACATTCGTAACATTTCTTTGTTATATTTGAACCAACTGTTCAAATTTTTACTTCCACAGCTCCTCTTATCGATTAATATTCTATAACTTGCTTCCTTTTGTATTAAACTATAGCCTTTCGATATTCTAACTTTTGAGTTTTAACTCTCTAAGTAGGATTTTCAAACTTATTTCCAACAATTAAATTCTGTCCTGGCATAACTATACCAAAACAGATGCCGTTGGCAACTATTCTCATCTTGGTGTACTATCGAGTAGTACGTAGCTCTACACAAGAATCTCAAGTCAGTACTGTAATCTGCAGCTTACAGTATAAACATCAAGAACATTGCATAGCTACTACGATACATTCCAATAGATCAAACTTTCTTATCTCTTATCCTTTTCATCCGAGACTTATTCTGATTACAATATCCATTGATAATTACTAACTATAACATCTGTGCCCTCATCTAGAGCAATTCCATTACTACAACTTACTTTTAGGTAACTAACAATTTTTTTTTTTTATATGAGGGACAGCAGGAAGGCAAACAATACTGGTACTAACATAAAAGTATGCAGACCCTAGGTCAAACAATACATATATATATATTAGTTACTAGCTTAGATTGTACCAGCAATGATGTCAAAAGTCTCAGCCTCTTCCCTCTGTTGTATAGCGTATACTCTAGCTGAAGCATCACCTTGTTCAGGTGATTCACGAAGATACGACTTCTAGGTGTACTACCCCTACTTCTACCTCTGCCTCTACTAACTGATGGTGAACTATTTGGGGTAGAAACTTGGGTTGACCCCTCTGGTGGAGTAAATGATTCAGAATGGCGTGGATTTATACAATCCCTAGAAAAATGACCAATCTCTCCACAATTAAAACATGCTCCTATGGCTCTATAACATAACCCACTATGTGGTTTAACATAAGTTTCACAAAGTCGATCTGACAATGCATTTTTAGGTTTCTGTTGAGTTTGCTGATCGGATCGAGGTGGTTTCTTTCCAGAAGATCTATCTTTACCGGACTTCTTACTACCTCTGTTGTGTCCCCCAAAGTTTTTTCTCTTTCCAGTAGGACCACTGGAACCCTGTTCTACTGACTTTCCCTCTTTTTCTGTCTTCTCTGATTTCTTTTTCATAGGGGCCGCTTCAGATTCAATTCTTTCTAATTCTAGTGCTTGAGAAATAAGCTCAGAGAAGTTGTTATGTTTGAATCCGACCACTTGTAATCTGATACTAGGCTTCAAGCCGATTTTAAACCTCTTACATCTCTCCCTACTGGTAGAAAGTATACTTACTGCATAATGGCTCAGGCGGGAAAATTCCCTTTAATATTTAGCCACTGATCTACTCCCCTATTTCAGACTTAGGAACTCTTGTAGCTTCTGGTCCACATAAGCATCAAGGACATATTTCTATCTGAACTCCTATAGAAAATCATTCCATGTTAGCACTGAAGGTTCTACCAGACTATGGGGAATGGTTTTCTACCAGTCATATGCATCCCCCTGTAGTAGAGACACTGAATATTCAAATCTGAGCTCTTCTATGCAGTGCAGTTTCTTGAACACCCTATCCATTCTCTCTAACCACTGTTCTGCCTCTAGAGGATCTACTGTCCCCTTGAACTCAATAGCCCCATATTTCATCAATTTGTCATACTGCCTAGAAGAATATTTTGGTTGTACCACCGTGTGTAGTGGGACTTGAGTAGGCACGTTACGTCATCATTTGGAATATTGCGACCATCTGCGAGTGAACTAAGCGAGGAACTACGATGCTCAAGGAAATGGTGCGGTGATCCATCGACATTGTGTAGGGTGGGCATCCCCTTGCACCTCAGCCTCTATCGATTGATCGACTGAACGATCACCCTCTTCCATAGTCAATTCGAGGATCTTAGACCTCCTAAACAAATAACACAAGGAGATTTCCTCCCGTTAGTGCATATTTATAATGTAATGTACTGTATGTATCAAACAATGATATTGAGCAGTTGTACTATGAAGAAAGAATATTCAAATTATAGTTGAAAACAGAATTTAAAAACTAGCTCTGATACCACTAAAACATGTTACACCCTACCCCTCCGTAAGGCATAACATGATCCAGTAGTATACCTAATGAATTACCAACTTCGTCTCCTGATAACCCATTAAATATACTACAAGAGATTTTAAAACTTTTCTTACTTCTTTTTACAGTGGTGAGCACTATTTACAGGTGTTAAATTTTTTTTTTTTAACTGAAGTGAAACAGCTAACACATTTAAATAATTAATAATTTCTGTAAAAATTTTGGCAGAGTTCCCTCTGTAATTTGAATAAAAAAGTTCTTTAAAAACCTATAAAAAGCACTTGAAATATATTTCTCAATCTCAAACTCCAACATCTAAAACAACACAATAAGTTTATCAACATTTGTCTACTCAATCCACAATAATTTTCCAGTGTTTTTAAAAGCTGAGATAAAAGAAATATATCACAATATTTACAAACCAAAATAATTTATAAATTTAGTTTACAACTTTAATGTACAATTTTAATTTATAACTGCTCAAAACCAAGAACACTATATACATACTGTCCAAGTGGTGTATAACAATTTTAGTGAAGGAATCAACTGGAAAAATGGCTTGGATCATGGGAAATGGAAGCTTGCATGAATTCGGCCATGGAGGAATTCCTTTCTTCCATTTTCGGCTGGTTTTTGCAATGTTGAAGAAGGTGAGTTTCTGCTGTCCAAAATGAAGGTTAATGGTCCACTTTAGGTGTTAGTGGACCACGAAGTGGAGATTTAATGTTTGTTTATTCTTAAATTTCCAAATCTCACATTTTCCCAGTGTAATATCATGTATTTTTAATGGACATTTAGGTCAAAAGACAACTCGGGATGTCAAATGACGACAATGCCCCTGTTCGAGTTGCATTCTCGATTTTTCGCTAACACCGAGTTTTGTCGTTTTCTCGATTTCTCATTTTTCTTTGTACTAATTAATTAATTTTTCTTTGATCTTTCTAATGATATTTATACTTCAATAGGCATTTATTTAAGTCCTAAAAATATTTTCCAGGGTTTCCTGCTGTCCAGGGCTAGTCAACGATCCTCGCCACAACTTCCTGGTGCGTTCACCCATCGCTACAGTTTTTGGCTCGTTTAACTTGGTTACATTTCATTGCTATTTTTTTTTCATTATTTTTCTTGTATTTTCTTTTCTTTTATTTCATTATTTTATGTCTCCTCACTAACATTTAGATGTAGTTCTAGGCATCCTAGGTCCAGGCAGACATCGTCCTTTGGAGCAGAGAACGCACTACCGAACATAGAGGTGTTACAAATCTAATGTTGAAACATGGCATAAACTTATTTAAAAGAGACCAAATGGGCTGAAAAATGAAAAAAAAATCAGAACTCTCCCTTTCTTCTTCTTCTTGCCGTCACCCACTCCCACCATGGCCACCATGAGCAAGCTTTTGAAAGCTTGATTTCACTAGCTTTTGTCCCACTAAACCCTATACTCCCAACACAAAAAGGTGTTCTCTCACCTTGGAGAGTCTTTTGGGAGTAAAAAGAAAAGGAAAAGAGGAACCCTAGTAAGTGGGAAATCTCACTCCATAGAGGTTTGTGACCTAACCTTGAATTTCACTTTAAATTCATGTATTAGGACTATGAATGAGTGCAAATGATAAAGTAATTGATGAAATACCATTTATATGCCATCCCTAAATTTTGGCAGCCTTGGTTGGGGTATGATTGTGATGAGTTTTTATGGAGCTAACATGCTAGTATGGCTGCCCTCAATAGGTATCCCTTAAGTGGATTGATGAAATGCAATGATAATGCATAATTTATAATATTTGAGTTGGGGTTTGGGGTGAAAAATGAGACTTTGATCATGTTATAATGAAAGTAGGTTTTAATGGTCAATTAGTGACCATTTGGTTCTGTTTAAATAAAAAATGAAGTGAATTGTGTAGTGGGATTAGAGTTTGGTGTGGCTGCCCTTGGTGACCTGCAAGACTAGGCATGAGTCCAGCAGGTTTGGGCAGCAATAACTGGAATTGTAGAGGTTCAATTGGTACAACGCCAATTGGACATGAAAATAGACACATAATGGCACAACATTGATGAAGAAACTATGCCCAGAAAATTAAACCAAGTTGACCAAAAGATTGCCCTAATCCAGGTGACCTGCATTCTGCTTGGGCAAAATGACCAAATGAATAGTATTTAGTCATTTGGCCATAACTTAGTGTAGAAAGGTCCAATTGAGCTGAAATTTTACCAAAAACAAGGTGAGATATAGACCAACAACTTTCATGAAGAAATCTAACTCAAATTATGACCATAGCATATTCAAAAAGTGACCTGAAGTCACTGCTCCTAACATGTAGATTTGGTCAGTCCAGAAATTCTGGAAAAATCATAATCGGGCCAGTTGTGGTTTTTGGGCCATAAATTGAGCTAAAAAACTCCAAATGGAGTGATCCAAAAAAAGGAAATGCAACTAGAAAAAATAAGGAACAACTTTCATGTTGATCATTTTGCCAAATTCCCACTGCAAAAATGACTAATGGAACAGTAAACACAAAGCTTGAAAACTGAAAATTCTGTCCAATTAACATTAAGCTTAGAAATGGTATTGGCAACCAATACCAACAATTTTACAATGCAAAATGTGGTATGTTGGGAGTATTAAAACCAATGTACCTATTGTCCATGTAAAAGTCAACATTTTGTTGACTAATGAATTGAATAGTAACACTAAACTTGAATTTCAAGAATTATGAAACTTAAAAGTGTAATATGCCCTAGTATACCTAGCAAGATTGGTTTGGATAGATTGATATGCCAATAGGGTTCTGTTAGCAGTACTGCATATGGCTTCATGCCATTCTGTGTTTCATGGCTTCCCATGCCATTCTGTGACATAATAGCCTTTGGCTATGTTATTTGAGTTGTTACACTCGAGTTTTATCCCTGATGATTATTACAGCTCATTAAGCGCTCATTGCTGCCGAGACACAATGTGACCGATGGTGTGATGGTCCGAGGTACTTAGTACCCAGTGCCAGTTTACCCATTTATCCAGTCCAGTCGACTGGTATGGGTTACTCGGGCAATGATACTAAACCTTACCAAATTTTAATCGAATAATACTGCGATAAATATCAGAAATTAAGCCTACCGAAAATGTAAACATACATTCTGCATAATTGCATTATTTTAGTTATTTTATTTTATTTTATATTGTCACCACTAAGCAGAATTGTTTAGCGCGTCGCTTTTGCCACGCGCAGGTACTGGAGACCTAGCTGGGGAGCCCAGCAGACATCAGACAGGGTAAACTTTCAGAGCTACATCCGGAGTCCAGAGTCACCTCACATCTGCAGTGAATATGGTAAGACATTAGGACTTTGGGGTAGCATTTTGTATTTTGCATTTTATATTAGTTTTGGATTGTAACTATGAACTCTTGTAATTATGTGACAATGTAAAGATATGAAATTTCATGTTATTGAGATTTTCTGTATATTATGTTGAAAAAAGGAAATGTTGAGAAATATTTATAAATGTGCTTCAAGTGATAAAGTGAACAGAAAAATTCTGAAAATAGTGTTGTGATTTGAGATTGAGTTGAGATATGTGAGTATAATGGAGTTTGGATTTGGAAATTATATTGGAAGTGTTTTTAACAGATTTAGAAACAATTTTTCCAATTTATAGCCGGCACTTTGTCGGATATTCTATAAAAATTGCGAAAAATTCAGATTTATCAAAAATTATAAATAAATGAATTAAAGGGATAAATTGTAATAGAAATATGAATTGGTGCTCCGGCACACTGAGTGGCATATTTTGCTCGACTACACTGTAGATGGGTAAGGGGTGTCACACCAAATGACCTGAATCTTATACCGATGGAAAGCTAACACATAGCCCTACAACTTTTATGAAGAAAATAAACCCAAAATTTGACCATAATCTATCCGAAAAGTCACTTGTAGTCAATATACCAAAACTACTAGTATCTAGAAAATGCCCAGAATTCTGAGTAATATCAAATCCAGCTAGCACTATTCAAATAGTCATATCTTGGGTTACAAAACTCCAAATGGAGTGATTCAAAAAGGGAATTAAAGTTAAGACAATAAGGAACAACTTATATGAAGAAAACTTTGCCAAATTCTAACAGCAACATGACCAATAGAATAGTATAAAATAGGACACTAAATCTGGAAAATTTGAAATTGTGCCTAGGAAACCTAAAAATCTAAGGAGCAACTAAAACTAACAAAATTAGTAACCAAAATGTGGTATGTGTGTCACACCTTACTCCTCTGTAAGGCATAACATGATCCTGTAGAATACCTAATGAACTACCGAACTTCACCTATCGATAACTCATTAAGTACCCTACAAGGGATTTTAAAACCATTTTCTTACTTTTTAGAAGTGGTGAGCATTTTCTTACATTTAATAGAAGTTTAAAAACTAGTTCAAATTTTTGTCTATTTTATTTTTACGTAAATTTTTAGAAAAATTTTGGCAGAGTGCCATTTGTATTTTAAGAAAACAGTTCTTCAAAAACCTATAAAAACACTTCCAATATCTCATTTCATCAAATCAAACACTACCACAACAAACTCAACATCAATTTTTCCCAAACTCCAAAATTCAAATAATTGTCATTTCATTTGTCTTCAAAATATAACACTAAATAACTTCATTAATTTTTCATTAAAGTAAAATCAAATTACATTCATCATCCAAAATATACATGAGAAAATCCAAACTAATTTTATTACAAACTCTATACATCTGCTCATGACCAGTTTATACATGTACATATGGTTACATACACAAATATAAACATTACAAACAGGGTATAAAATTATACCCGACAAAACTTCAGGGATGTAGCTCCAAGATCCTCATCAGCTCACTCTGCTGCTCCTCTAGCCTCTATATCTGCGACAACAATAACAATCATCACGGAGTACTATGACTCAGTGGTGCACAACATACTAAAATAACATTTATGCATAATTCAAATCACATTTATTCAAATACAGTACTAAAAATAAAAGACAGATACAAAACATGATTTATAAACTTTTAGTCCAAACAATTTCATTTAGGAAGTCTCAAAACAAATTTCATAAAAACACACAGTTATATCATGCCATTCAGAACAATATTCAACTCAATAGCCAGAAGCTTATAAGAAATCACAAGGCTAGCTAGCTCAAATTATGGGTACCCATTCAAATTTCTTCTTCTACTGGCACACACCTCAACACTTCAGCCAGAGAAGGAGTCAAAATTCAAAACTATTTCCTCCCACTAGTCATACTAGTGAGGTATTCAAATATATGGTCATGACACTGTGGTTTCAAAACTGTCTTAGCAATTTACTAAACATTTATTGCCATTTCAAATATATACAAGTAAACTTTCAACAATTTAAGTCAAAAGCATATTGTTCCTTTCAATCACAATTTTCAATACAATAAAGTCATAATTCATTTCACATAAATTGTAAAAGAAAATTTAAGGACAATTTTTATGTTGTACACAAACCTTATGCGAGTCGCCTCTTGGCCTTGACTCGATGCCTCGGGTTCTTTCCCGGTATTCTTTTCAACTGAAACACACAATTTCACAGTGTTTTAGTTTCAAAATTTCAAAAATAAATTCAAATCTATTTATACCTAGCTTTAATATGCTAAACTTGATGTTCATTAAAATTTACACTTCGGGGTTACTATTCACGACACTATTCAAGTCAATTTATTAACTTTCTAATGCTTAATAGGTATGGGAATTTCAATTTCACCCACATACCACATTTTGGTTACCTAATTTTTTGGTTTTGGTTGGTTCCTCAAATTTTAAGTCTCTTAGGTGAAATTTCCAAAATTTCAGATTCAGTGTCCTGTTTTTGATTGTTCCATTGGTCAAGTTGCTGTGGTAATTTGGCTAAGTTTTCTTCATAGAAGTTGTTCCTTATTGTCTTAACTTTATTTCCATTTTTGAATCACTCCATTTGGAGTTTTGTAGCCCTAGTTATAGCCATTTGAACATGGCTAGCCGGATTTATTATTACCCAGAATTCTGAACATTTTCTGGATTTTGGCAATTTTTGTACATTGACTGTAGGTGAGTTTTTGGATAGGCTATGATCACAATTTGGGTTTGTTTTCTTCATGAAAGTTGTAGGGCTATGTCTCAGCTATCTATCAGTATAAAATTCAGGTCATTTGGACCTTCTTAGGCCAAGTTATGGTCATTTACATAACTACTGTTCATTTGGTCATTTTTGTACAGGTTAGTGTGCCCAATTCCGGATTTGGTCTAATTGTTCACTAAGTTATAGTCACTTTCTAGGCATGATTTCTGAATGAAAAATGTGTCATTTTGTGTCTAGTTTCATTCCCAATTGGCCTCACACCTATTGGGTTGGTAAATTTTTAGTTTTGGTCTCTGAAAGGGACCTAGGTGAAGGTGCATACAAATTGACCCTAACCTATCCAAATTGGAACTTGTTTCCAACAATTCATACACACCAGAAATGGTCACAATTAACCATTTCTCAACTCAAATAAGGTCAACTACATCAATTGACCAATTCTCAACTTTTTCTCCAATTTTTCACATGTTTAAAACCCTAATTACATAGATTTCAACTCTAATACATTTCAAAGTGTACATTCATGATCTATACACCTAATTCACCTCAAATAACCATTCAAACACTTAAAACTCATTCATTTCAAACCCTAATTAAGGCTGGCCAAAATTTTTGTTTGGTCCCTCAATAATTGTTTTTGTTTGATTTTACACAATTTCTAAGTTTATTAAAGCATATGTGCATGAATTTTAAAGAAAAACTAAGTGATTGATGACTAACCTCTTTCTTTGAATTTCAAATCTTCAATCTCTATTTTTCCTCCTTCCTTTTCGTGATCAATCACCTTCTCTAGTTGGTCTAACAAGTTTTAATGGGGAAATATGGGGACAAAGTGAGGTTTAATAGGGGTTTGCAAGCTTGAACTCAAGCTTCCATGGAGGTTTGTGATAAGAGAAGTAGGAGAGAGAGAGGTGCCGGCTGGTTTAGTGAGGAAGATGAAATAAAATTTTTTTTCTTTTTATTTTTGTCTTTTAATTATTAGGATTTATCCCCAAAATTTCTATTATTTAAATATTAGATTTATTGCATCATGCTTATGTCATGCATGATGTAAATAAACCTTTTTCTTTCTTTTTTTTTTCTTTTGCATTTATTTTTCCATTAGTTCTTTAATTTAATTCTCGATCCCAAACTTTTTGTTTCTTCGATTTTATTGGACAGTTAGGTCAGGAGTCAACTCTAGGGGTGAATTGACCAAATTGCCCCTTGCCGGTTTGGTCCGGTTTGCAAGTAATTCAATATTTCTTCTGGATCCTTGACCTAATTATTTGACTTGCTTAACAATTCTTTTTCGTGATTTTCTCTTTTCTACTGTGTTCGCAATAGTCCTAAGGACTGCAACGTCACATTTTACGGTTCAAAATTTGAGTTTAGACTGACCTCGCAGTTATTTCCGAGAAGGTCACCTATTGTTGTGACTCCCGGCTCATTTAACTTGTGTTCTATTTTTCTTATTTATACTTAACTATTTAGCGATTACTAATTATTTGTGTTTAGAGCTTATCTAGGTGTCTTAAATGTGGTTTTAATCTCCTTAATTATCTGGGCCGATACCAGTCACCGGAACAGTAAAATGTACCAGGTTATGCCAGTAGGGGTGTTACAATTCTCCCCCCTCTTAAAATAAATTTCGTCTCGAAATTTTATCTGGTAATCAATCTCTGAACAACTGTGGGTGCTGTCTTCTCATGTCCTCCTCTCGTTCCCAAGTAGCCTCCTGGCTGAAATGATGGTTGCACAGCACCTTTACTAGCGGTATCTGCTTGTTCCTCGCCTACTTCACCTCATAAACCGAATCTTTAAATGTTCTTCCTCATATATGAGATCTGAATTCACTTCAATTTCTTCAACTGGTAATACATGAGATGGGTCTGATCGATACCTCCTCAACATTGATACATGGAAGACGTTATGTATCTTCTCTAACTCTGGAGGTAGTGCCAAACAATATGCCAAAAGACCCACTCTCTCCAGAACCTCATATGGCCCAATGAAACGAGGACTCAGTTTTCCCTTTCTACCGAATCTCATAATTCTCTTTCAAGGGGAAACCTTGAGGAATACTTTCTCACCCACTGCATATTCAATATCTCTTCTCTTCAGATCAATATAGGACTTTTGACAGTTTGATGCAGCTTTGAGTCGATCTCTAACCAATCTGATTTTCTCTTCAGTTTGTTGAACAATTTCTGGCCCAATCATCTTTCTTTCGCTACCTCATCCCAACACAACGGGGTTCTATATTTTCTGCCATACAAAGCTTCATATGGGGGCATCCCAATGCTTGATTGGTAGCTATTGTTATAAGCAAAGTCAATCAAAGGCAAGTGTGTGTCCCAATTACCTTCAAACTCAATCACAAAAGCCCGTAGCATGTCCTCCAAGATCTGAATTACTCTCTCAGACTGGCCATCTATCTGTGGGTGGAATGCTGTGCTAAAGTTCAATCTAGTTCCTAGGGCTCTCTGAAGACTACCCCAGAATCTAGAAGTGAACCTAGGATCTCTGTCTGATACAATGGATACTGGCACTCCATGCAGTCTTACTATCTCATCAATGTACAACTTGGCCAATATTTATAAACTGTAGTCCATCCGGACAGGCAGAAAATGAGTAGACTTGGTCAGTCTGTCAACTATAACCCATACTGCATCATGACTCTTCTGTGTCCTTGAAAGTCCCATCACAAAGTCCATCGTTAATCTCTCCCATTTCCATTCCGGTACTGGTAATTGATGTAACAAACTAGCTGGTACTTGATGCTCTGCCTTCACTTGCTAACAAGTTAAGCATTTGGAAACAAATTCTGCTACATTTCTTTTCATACCCATCCACCAGTAGTGCTCTTTCAGCCCTCTATACATTTTTGTGCCACCAGGGTGCATAGCAAAAGGAGACTCATGTGCTTCCTCCAAAATGATCTGACTCAAATCAACATCATTAGGAACACACATTCTGCCTCGGTGAAGCAGTAGGCCATCATCTCTCACTGAGAATTCAGGTTTCTTGCCCTGTCTGACTTCTTCTAATAGCTTCTGATACTTCTGATCATTCTGAGTAGCCATTCTGATCTGATCAATCAACATTGGCTGTACATGCCATGCAACTGCTGTTTGCCCCTCATCATTAATCTCTAAGTTGGCATGCAATACTCTCAACTCATGTACCATAGACAAAGGAGTAACCTATAGACTTGCCATAGTCTTGCAACTTAAGGCGTCAACCACCACATTAGCTTTCCCTGGCTGATAGTCTATTAGATAGTCGTAGTCTTTTATTAACTCTAACCATCTCCTCTATCTCAAATTCAACTCCTTCTGAGTGCCCAGATACTTCAAACTCTTATGATCTGTGTAAATATAGCACTTCTCCCCATACAAATAGTGTCTCAAGATCTTAAGAGCGAACACAATAGCTGTTAGCTCCAAGTCATATGTCGGATAATTCCTCTCATGCAGTTTTAGCAGGCGTGATGCATAGGCAATGCTATTCCATTCTTGCATCAATACACAGCCTAACCCATTGTGAGAAGCGTCACTATAAAAGTATACTCTTTACCCGAGGTAGGTGAAGTAAGAACTGGAGCTTCAGTCAAACATTTCTTCAACTCATCAAAACTCTGCTGGCATTTATCTGTCCACTAAAATTTTACATCTTTTCGAAGTAGCTTAGTCAATGGAGATGCCAACATGGAGAACCCTTTCACAAATTCGCGGTAGTATCCAGCTAAACCTAGAAAACTGTGAATCTCCATGATATTTCTGGGTGGTTGCCAATTAAGGACAGCTTTTATCTTACTTTGATCTACCTTGATACCCTCTACCGATACTACGTGCCCTAAGAAAGATATTTCTTTCAGCCAAAATTCACACTTCGACAATTTGGTGTATAGCTGTTTCTCCCTCAAAGTCTGCAGTACAATCCGCAGATGTCTATCATGCTCTTCTGCACTCCTCGAATAAACCAATATATCATTAATGAATACCACAACAAACTGGTCGAGGTATGGTCTGAAGATAGTGTTCATCAGATCTATAAAAGTAGTCGGAGCATTAGTTAACCCGAATGGCATGACCAAGAACTCATAATGGCCATAGCGAGTTCTAAAGGCAGTCTTAGGAATACTCTGCTCTTGTACTTTTAGCTGATAATAACCTGATCTCAGGTTAATTTTGGAGAACACAGCTATACCCCTCAACTGATCAAATAAGTCATCAATACGGGGTAATGGGTATCTATTCTTTATTGTCACCTTATTCAACTACTGATAGTCAATACATAAACGGAGAGTGCCACCTTTCTTCTTAACAAACAATACTGGCGCTCCCCAAGATGACACACTAAGGCGGACAAAGCCCTTGTCAAGCAGCTCTTGCAACTGCACTCTCAACTCTTTCAATTCTGCTGGTGCCATTCGATATGGTGTTATCGAGATTGGGTCCACACCAAGTATAACATCAATTTCAAAATTGAACTTCTCTTTCTGGAGGTAATCCTAGCAATTCATCAGGAAACACATCCAGAAAGTCACATACTGTAAGGATGTCCCTCAGTGCTAGACTCCCCACTTGGGTGTCTATCACATGTGCCAAGTATGCTTCACACCCTTCTCGATCATCCTTCCGCTAGTGCAATTAAATGATGTTTGATGGCAGTAACTGCCTCTCTCCATATATTACCACATCACCATACAGAGGGAGACCTAAAGCGACTATCTTCAGTCTATAGTCAATCATGGCGTGATGCCTGGCTAACCAATCCATGCCCAAGATGATATCATAATCTCTGAAGGGCATTTCAATAAAATCTGATAGAAAAGTGTGTCCTTGATCACCAAAGGACAATCTCTATAGATTTTATTGACCCGGTCCTCTTGTCCTAACGAACTAGTTACTAGCACTTCAAAATCCATTTTGGCACACGGAACAGCAAGGGAACTAACTATGCTAACACTAACATATGAGTGGGTTGAACCCGGATCAAATAGTATAAATACATCTTGATCAGAGATAGAGAATGTACCGGCTACAATATTGAAAATCTCAGCCTCTTTCCACTGTCTCATCGTGTAAACCCTAGCTAGAGCACTCCCTGGTGCTGATTGGCTAATGGTACCTTGATTGCCAGAAGCATTGCCTCTACCTCTACCTCTTCCTCTGCTAATCGGTTGTGAACCTCTGGAAGCAGAACTCTGAATAGATCCTTCAGCAGTAGTAGGAGATGGCCCAAATCTACAGGCACTGGTGCAGTCCTTAGTGAGATGGCCCGTACCTCCACAATTAAAGCAAGCTCCTGTTGCCTAGTAACATTTTCCCCCATGAGTCTTTCCATAAGTCTCTGCTAACTAGACCCTTGGTCGACTGCTAACTAGACCTAGGGGGGGGGGGGGAGGATATAAACCCTTGGTCAACTGCTAACTAGACCTAGGGGGTCTCTGTCTAGAGAATCTGCCCCTTCCAAACATTTCACCTCTACCTCTGCATGGTTCCCCCAAATTTTTTCCTCTTTCCAAATGTACCATTGGGACTTTGCTCTGCTAATTTTTCACCTTTATCTTTCTCTGACTTTTCAGTCTTCTCTGTTTTCTCTTTCACTGGTGTCACTTCTGACTCAATTCTCTCTACTTCCAGTGCTTGAGACATTAGTTTAGAGAACTTGTTGTATTAAATCTGACCACTTGCACTCTTAGACTAGGCTTCAGGCTAGTTTCAAACCTCTTGCACCTTTTTTTCCTGGTAGACAAGAGATTCCCAGTATAGTGGCTTAATCAGGAGAACTCCCTCTCATACACTGCCACTGATCTATTGCCTTACTTCAGACTCAGAAATTCTTGCAATTTTTGATCCACATACGCATCTGGGACATATTTCTATTTGAACTCTCTGATGAAGTCATCCCAGGTCAATACTGGCAGTTCTGCCAAGCTATGGGGGATGGTCTTCCACCAATCATATGCATCCCTTTGCAGTAGCAATACTGAATACTCAAATTTTAGTTCATTCGGGCAGTGCAACTTCTTGAACACTCAGTCCATCCTCTCTAGCCACTGCTCTACCTCTAAAGGGTCTACTGCACCCTTAAATTCTATTGCCCCATATTTCAACAGCTTGTCATACTGTCTGATTGGAGCTTGAGGTTGCACCATAGAAGTCTGGGGTGGAGCTTGAGTAGGCATACCCCTAGCCATCTGTTGAAACATAGCAGCCATCTGCTAGGCAAATTGTGCAGGAAACTGTGGGATTTGTGGAGCTGGTGCCACTGACCCACTGACATTTTGGAGAGCTGGGGCTTCCCCTTGGGCCTTAGCCTCTACAAACTGCTCAATAGAGTGATCCCCTTCTTCCATTTTAGTCTGTAGTTAGCATATCTTTTGAACAAATAACACAAGGAGATTTGCCTCTGTTAGTTCATATTTATAATGTAATGCACTGTATGTAACAAATAAGGACATTGAGCAGTTGTACTTATCAAAGAAAAGACACAAATTCACAAGTCAAAACATACTTCAAAAAATTTTGCTTTGATACCACTAAAACATGTCACACCTTACCCCTCTGTAAGGCATAACATGATCCCATAGAATACCTAATGAACTACCGAACTTCACCTACTGATAACTCATTAAGTACCATACAAGGGATTTTAAAACCATTTTCTTACTTTTTAGAAGTGGTGAGCATTTTCTTACATTTAATAGAAGTTTAAAAACTAGTTCAAATTTTTGTCCATTTTATTTTTATGCAAATTTTTGGAAATATTTCGGCAGAGTGTCGTTTGTATTTTAAGAAAATAGTTCTTTGAAAACTTGTAAAAACACTTCCAATATCTCATTTCATCAAATCAAACACTACCACAACAAACTCAACATCAATTTTTTCCAAACTCCAAAATTCAAATAATTCTCATTTCATTTGTCTTCAAAATATAACACTAAATAACTTCATTAATTTTTCATTAAAGTAAAATCAAATTACATTCATCATCCAAAATATACATGAGAAAATCCAACCTAATTTTATTCCAAACTCTATACAACTGCTCATGACCAGTTTATACATGTACATACGGTTACATACACAAATATAAACATTACAAATAGGGTATAAAATTATACCCGACAAAACTTCAGGGATGTAGCTCCAAGAACCTCAGCAGCTCACTCTACTGCTCCTCTAGTCTCTATATCTGAGATAGCAATAACAGCCATCGCTGAGTACTATGACCTAGTGGTGCACAACTTACTAAAATAATATTTATGCATAATTCAAATCACATTTATTCAAATACAGTACTCAAAATGAAAGACAAATACAAAACATGATTTATAAACTTTTAGTCCAAATAATTTTATTTGGAAGTCTCAAAACGAATTTCATAAAAACACACAGTTATATCATGCCATTCAGAATAATATTCATCTCAATAGTCGGAGGCTTATGAGAAATCACAAGGCTAGCTAGCTCAAACTATGGGTAGCCATTCAAATTTCTTCTTCCACTAGCACACACCTCAACACTTCAGCCAGAGAAGGAATCAAAATTCAAAACTATTTCCTCCCACTAGTCATGCTAGTGAGGTATTGAAATATATGATCATGACACTGTAGTTTCAAAACTGTCTTAGCAATTTACTAAACATTTATTGCCATTTCAAACACATACAAGTAAACTTTCAACAATTTAAGTCAAAAGCATATTGTTCCTTTAAATCACAATTTTCAATACAATAAAGTCATAATTCATTTCACACAAATTGTAAAAGAAAATTTAAAGACAATTTTTATATTGTACATAAACCTTATGCGAGTTGCCTCTTGGCCTTGACTCGATGCCTCGGGTTCTTTCCAGGTATTTTTTTCAACTGAAACACACAATTTCACAGTGTTTCAGTATCAAAATTTCAAAAATGAATTCAAATCTATTTATACCTAGCTTTAATATGCTAAACTTGATGTTCATTAAAATTTACACTTCGGGGTTACTATTCATGACACTATTCAAGTCAATTTGTTGACTTTCTAATGCTTAATAGGTATGGGAATTTCAATTTCACCCACATACCACATTTTGGTTACCTAATTTATTGGTTTTGGTTGGTTCCTCAAATTTTAAGTCTCTTAGGTGAAATTTCCAAAATTTTAGATTCGGTGTCTTGTTTTGGACTATTCCATTGGTCAAGTTACTGTGGTAATTTTGTAACACTCTTATATTCGGTAGTGCGTTCTACTGTTTTGAAGATCAATGTCTGTCCGGACAACTAGGATGCTTAGAATTATACATAAATGTTAGTGAGGTGACATAAAATAATGAAATGCAATAGAGGAAAATACAAGAAAAACAAATGAAAAATAAGAGCAATGAAATGTGATTAAGTTAAACGAGCCAAAAACCGTAGCAATTGGTGACCGCACCGGGAAGTTGCGGCGAGGACCGTTGACTACCCCTGGACCGTGGGGAACCCTGAAAAATATTTTTGGGACCTAATTAAACATCTATTGAGGTATAAATAATATTAGAAATGTCAAATAAAAATTAATAAATTAGTACAAAGAAAAACAAAAAATCAAGAAACAAACAAAAATTGGTGCTACCGAAAAATTGGGAATACAAACCGAATAGGGGCATTTTGGTCAATTGACACCTAGAGTTTCCTTTTGACCTCAATGTCCATTAAAAATGAGTGATAGCACACTTTGAAAATGTCATAAAAATTAAAAATGTGGTACATAAAATAAATGATGGAAGTTTGGGGCATAATTACAATTAAGGGAAAATTTAGATTATTAAACATTTAATCCACCTTAGTGGAGCGCTATGGATTTGTATATTGATTAATCCACTTTAGCCACTTCTTCTTCTTCATTTCATCTTCAAGAAAAATCCAATCCTCCCAAAAACTCCATGGATGGCCAAAGCTTCAAGCTCTCATCCACCAAGGTCAAACCATGAAATCTTTAAGGTTCTTTCATTAAACTTTATCCTCATACCTTGGGCAGCATATAGGGAGCAAAAAGAAGGAGTTTTGTTAAGGTTTGACCAAGCTCCAAAAAGAGGTAAGGGTCCAATTCACTTCCTTTCTTAAGTAAAGTTTATGTTTAGCTTGAGATGAGTTGATTGGTGATGAAAATTGATGGAATTGTTGACTTATTGGACTGCCCAATTTTAGGCAGCCATGGGAGCCTATATTATTTGAGTATTTTGCCCAATTTACATTGCTGGAATTGTATTGAATAAATATAGAAGTACCAAGAATGAATATTAAAGTATTGGGAGGAGGAGGATTGCCAAATTGGAAGTGTAAATTCTCTTATACAGGTTGTGATTGTTGGCAGTGTATAAATTAGGTTATAAGTGTAAAGTTGTGAATCCAATTGGTATGAGGTCAATTGGAGGTAAAACTAGACTCAATATAGACCAACTTTCATGTGGAGAGCTTGTCCAAATTCTGCCTAGAAGTGACCTAAAAGAATGACCAAATCCGGAATTGCATGACATGAAAACCTAGAATTTTGACCATATGAACAGCGGTCAGTATTTTGGCCATAACTCACTCAAAACAGGTCCAAATGACCTGAAATTTATACCATGGAAAGCTTAGACATAGAGCTACAACTCTTATGAAGACACCAAAGCCCAGAAATGACCAGAACCAAGTTAAAATGCTTGCACAAGTTGGGTTACAAAAACTGGCCGAATTGACTTTGACTTAAAAATGACCTAAACTTTGCAATATAAGTGCAACTTGACCAGCAATAGTAAAATGACCATAACTTCATCCATATAATTCCAAATGCCCTGAAACCAGTGCCAAATTTTCATTAAGACATAGGCCTACAATAATGGTATTTTGACCAAAACCCATAAACTTAGGGAATTAGGTCAATTAACTTGATTAATTTGGCATACCAAATTTGGAAATGGTTCAAATGACCATTAACTCCAGCAAAGTGTTTTAAGTATAACTCCCACTAGAAGTCTTCAAACAAAATGAGCCATACCATTCTGGAAAGCTAAGAAATAGACTTTCAACTTTGTTTTAGACCTCTCCCTCAACTTATTAATGTAAGAAGCTCAAATGTTGGGTCAAATCTACTGCACTAGTTGAACATCCTGTCACTACAAGACCGTTGAGTCCAGTCCAATAACTTGACCACAAGTAACTCTACAAGACTTGAAAAATTACAATAAAAAATTCTTAGTGACCATAAGACATAGGGTAACATATCCTATGAGAGTAATAGACCTAAATATGGCAGCAACCTACTCAAATAAAATTGGCAAAGTGTAATACTAAAACTGCCTAGTAAGAGAACCAAAATTCAGAATTGATCTAGTTATGGTCAATTGACCATAACTTGAGTTATACAAATCTAAATGACATGATTCAAAAAGGAAATTAAAGAATACACAATGAGAAACAATTTAATGAAGAGAAATCTATTAAACTTACAATGTAGCTTGGTCCAATAGACAGTAAACATTGGCCATGAAATCTGAATAATTGCAATAAAATGCAATAAGCTTTGAAATAAAATTGGCAACATATATCAACATGTTAGGAATGAAAAATGGAACATATTAGTGACATTAAAACTAATTCACCTAGTGTGCATTAAAGGTCAACATTATAGGTTGACTAATGAAAGGAATAGTATTAATAAAATTTAATTATTGAACCTTATTATTAGAAACAATTTAAATGAGTACTGAAACACTTTAAATTGTGTGTTTCAGTTAGAAAAGACACTGGGAAGGGAAAAGACCCACTGAGTCAAGGCCAAGAGGCGACTCATCAGAGGTTTGTGCACAACTAGTTTTTAATTGATTTTGTTCTGAATATTTCATATGATTAAATGACGTTATTTTCCTTATGTATTATGTTTATCAAGTATTGGATTTAATTCAATGTTTATTTAAATGGTTATAGTATGTATGAATTTAGCCTTGTGAAATGGTATTTCAATAAGTATTAAGCATTGTTGTAGATTGAATAAATTATGTTTTGGAAAATTGTGATAGAATATGTTTTGAATTGTGATGGGCAATTTGCATGGAAAAATACAAATTTATGTTTTGAATTGTGATGAGCATAAAAATTATTGGATATTGGAATTGACTTTGAATTGAATTGTGTTGTGATTTATGCTCACAAAAAGGACAAAGAGATTTATGATATTATTTTGTATCTCATTATAGATGCTTGACTAGGTTATTACCTATCTCTCTCATTTGTTGAGGAGACAATGGAGTTAGCTTTGTTTCGATTACCATGGTACGTGCATAGGCTTAGATTCTCCTTTGATTAGAGGTTAGATCTATGTTTTTATATATTATGGCCCTTTCGGAAGTTTCATTATTGTGATGTGTACTGTGCACGATGATTCGGCCTCCCCGACCATAGGGAATTAGAATCTAATTCGACCTCCCCGACCATAGGGAGTTAGAATCACCCTGAAGATGGCCCTTACGGATTAGTCTTGCATAGTTAGTGAGATAAAGAATGGTTTTTGAATAGTAAAGAATTTCGATTTCAAATGGGATTTATGCATAATTGATTTTGTTGGAATTAATCTTTATTTCCATGATTGCTGGAATTACTTTAAATGTCCAGTTGTGATTTGATAAATTGAATTTCTTGCTCAAAGTCATTTTAACTAATGATTTATATTATTGGCAATGAAGATTTTGACTTTTGGAATTTTGTTGAATTTCGAGACTTTCAAATTAATTGTTATAATTTTGTCAATGTATATTGTACTATGTTTTAAATTATAGTTGTGCACCACTGAGTTCACTACTCAGCGATAGCTTTGTATGCTGTCGTAGGTGAAAAGAGCATAGAGCAGTTGAGTAAGCTTCTTTGAAAACATATTCAAATTAGTTCTAGGTAGGTATAGCCATGTACATAGGTTTTGATGTATGCATGTAAATATATGTATGTAAATTATTTGAGCAGTTGTATATAAAAACTCCTGTAAAATATTTGGTATGTAATTAAATGTAAATTTGAGATTTCATTTACTTATATAGTTTTGTAATATTAATTTTTGAGTTTTGTAATCAATGAAATGTTTCTTTTATGATAAGGTTGGTTTGAAAATGAAATGATTTGAATATTGAAATTGAATTATGAGATGAAATAAAGTTTATTTGGGTTGTATTTGAGAAAACATATTGGGAGTGTTTTCCTTTTCAGGTTTTAAGAACTGTTTTCTCAAAATACAGCCGGTACTCTGCTGAAATTTTGAAAAATTTTATAACACCAGATTTTAATCGATGACTTAAATTTCATGAAAATTAATTTAAAATCCCTTGTAGTATATTTAATGAGTTACCGGCAGGCGAAGTACGGTAATTCATTAGGTATATTACGGGATCATGTTACATTTTACGGAGGAGTAAGGTGTGACAAATTTGGCTAAGTTTTCTTCATAGAAGTTGTTTCTTCATAGAAGGTTGGTTTGAAAATGAAATGATTTGAATATTGAAATTGAATTATGAGATGAAATAAAGTTTATTTGGGTTGTATTTGAGAAAACATATTGGGAGTGTTTTCCTTTTCAGGTTTTAAGAACTGTTTTCTCAAAATACAGCCGGTACTCTGCTGAAATTTTGAAAAATTTTATAACACCAGATTTTAATCGATGACTTAAATTTCATGAAAATTAATTTAAAATCCCTTGTAGTATATTTAATGAGTTACCGGCAGGCGAAGTACGGTAATTCATTAGGTATATTACGGGATCATGTTACATTTTACGGAGGAGTAAGGTGTGACAAATTTGGCTAAGTTTTCTTCATAGAAGTTGTTTCTTATTATCTTAACTTTATTTCCCTTTTTGAATCAATCCATTTGGAGCTTTGTAGCCCTAGTTATGGCCATTTGAACATGGCTGGCTGGATTTAGTGTTACCCAGAATTCTGGGCATTTCCTAGATTTTGGCAATTTTTGTACATTGATTGCAGGTGAGTTTTTGGATAGGTTATGATCACAATTTGGGTTTGTTTTCTTCATGAAAGTTGTAGGGTTATGTCTCAGCTTTCTATCGGTATAAAATTCAGGTCATTTGGACCTTCTTAGACCAAGTTATGGTCATTTACGTAACTACTATTCATTTGGTCATTTTTGTACAGGTTAGGGTGCCCAATTCTGGATTTGGTCTAATTGTTCACTAAGTTATTGTCACTTTCTGGGCATGATTCCTAAATGAAAAATGTGCCATTTTGTGTCTAGTTTCATTACCAATTGGCCTCACATCAATTGGGTTGGTAAATTTTTAGTTTTGGTCCCTGAAAGGGACCTAGGTCAAGCTGCCTATAGATTGACCCTAACCTATCCGAATTGGAACTTGTTTCCAACAATTCATACACACCACAAATGGTTACAATTGACCATTTCTCAACTCAAATAAGGTCAACTACATCAATTGACTAATTCTCAACTTTTTCTCCATTTTTTCACATGTTCAAAACCCTAATTACATAGATTTTAAATCTAATGCATTTCGAAGTGTACATTCATGATCTATACACCTAATTCACCTCAAATAACCATTCAAACACTTCAAACTCATTCATTTCAAACCTTAACTAAGGCTAGCCAAAATTTTTGTTTGGTCCCTCAACAATTGTTTTTGTTTAATTTTACACAATTTCTAAGTTTATTAAAGCATAGATGCCTGAATTTTAAAGAAAAACTAAATGATTGATGACTAACCTCTTTCTTTGAATTTCAAATATTCAATCTCTATTTTTCCTCCTTCCTTTTCTTGATCAATCACCTTCTCAAGTTGGTCTAACAAGTTTTAATGGGGAAATTTAGGGACAAAGTGAGGTTTAATGGGGGTTTGCAAGCTTGAACTCAAGCTTCCATGGAGGTTTGTGGTGAGAGAAGTGGGAGAGAGAGAGGTGCCGGCTGGTTTAGTGAGGAAGATGAAATGAAATTTTTTTCTTTTTATTTTTGTCTTTTAATTATTAGTATTTATCCCCAAAATTTCAATTATTTAAATATTAGATTTTTTGCATCATGCTTATGTCATGCATGATGTAAATAAACCTTTTTCTTTCTTTTTTTTTCTTTTGCATTTATTTTTCCATTAGTTCTTTAATTTAATTTCCAATCCCAAACTTTTTGTTTCTCCGATTTTATTGGACAGTTAGGTCAGGAGTTAGCTCTAGGGGTGAATTGACCAAATTGCCCCACGCCGGTTTGGTCCGGTTTGCAAATAATTTAATATTTCTTTCGGTTCCCTGACCTAATTATTTGACCTACTTAACAATTCTTTTTCGTGATTTTCTCTTTTCCACTGTGTTCACAATAGTCCTAAGGACCGCAGCGTCATATTTTACGGTTCGAAATTTGAGTTTAGACTGACTTCGCAGTCATTCCTGAGAAAGTCACCCATCGCTGTGACTCCAGGCTCATTTAACTTATTGTGTTCTGTTTTTCTTATTTATACTTAACTATTTGGCAATTACTAATTATTTGTGTTCAGGCCTTATCTAGGTGTCTTAAATATGGTTCTAATCTCCTTAATTGTCTGGACCGACACTGATCACCGATCACCGGAACAGTAAAATGTATCAGGCTATGCTAATAGAGGTGTTACAATGTGGGTGAAATTGAAATTCCTATACCTATTAAGTATAAGAAAGTCAACAAATTGACTTGAATAGTGACCTGAAATGAAAATTTTCAAGAACGTTAGTTTAAGCATATTGGGACTAGAATTAAGTGTATATGAATTAATTATTGGATTTATTGTGAGATAAGATACTAAAACACTATGAATTGTGTGTTTCAGCTAAAAAAAACCTGGAAAAGGATAGGGCAAACTGAGTCAAGGCCTAGAGGTGACTCACATCAGGTTTGTGCACAATAACTTTTCACTTTTGATTTGCTATTAGAAAATTTATTTGAATACATTTTGGAACAATTTATGCTAAATAATGCTTTGAGAAATATTGTGTTGCCTACTTTGTAAATGGAAATTTGAAATGAAAATTGATTAATGTTTTGTATGAAATGTTGAATAGTATGATTTTGAAATTGTTTTTGATTCACACTTGGCATGGCAGTCCCTTACTATGTTCCTCCTCCACTTGTGGGATTGAGTTTGATATTTGATCACTTTCCTCCCTCTCTAGCTTGCCAGGCTGAGGTGAGTTTGGATGAGTACTCATTAGCTAGCTAGTCACCTCCCTCATTGATTTCGATTAGTGGGGTGAGTTTGCCTTGTCGTGGTGTTCAACATGGCATGTTTGGAAATTTTGTGTCATGGCCTACGTTATGTTATTGATTGGCAACACTGTGTTTATTAAATTGTTTGATCAAATTGTGTTATATTAAGCTTTGAAAATTGTGAAATATTTAAATTGTTATTTGTTATAAATGTGATTTGAAAAATTGTGAAATGTGATTGTGAAATATTTGAACTGTGAATTGATAACAAATGTTTTATATTATGCATTTTATACTTTATTGTGCACCACTGAGTATTTTTATACTCAGCGATAGTTTCTTTTGCTGTCGAAGATAGGGAAAAGGACATAGCAGCAGAGTGAGCTGCTACAGTAATAGGGGAGCACAACTTGAAGATTTTTGTACGGGTATATTATTTATACCCATTGTATTTTGGTTGATGTAAATATGGTATTATCATATGTATGTATGTAAAATTGAGCAGTTGTACAGTAAATTATAATAATATTACCTTTTGGATTTTTGTGCTTGTAAATTAAATTGTGATTGCAAATTATTTATTTTGAACGCAATGTGTATAAATGAATTTGAAATATTTGAGATGACAATTTTGTTTTGAATTATGGAGATTGGGTTGATTTGTATTGATTGAAAGTTTTGGTGGTTGAGATTTGATGAAGTTTATTATTTGGAAGTGTTTTCATAGGTTTTGAAGAATTGGTTTTTCCCAATTATAGACGGCACTCTGCTGAAATTTTTTCAGAATTTGCGGAAAAATAAAATTGGTTAAAAATTTTACATAGCTTTTCAACTTCAATTAAATATTTTTAGTTCCTACGAAAAATGCTCACCACTTCTAAAAAGTAAAAAAATTTGTTTTAAAATCTCTTGTAGTGTATTTAATGAGTTATCGGTAGGTAAAGTTCGGTAATTCATTAAGTATACTATGGGATCATGTTATGCCTTACAGAGGGGTAAGGTGTGATAAGAGTAGAGTCATCTCATGGTGCTATAGGTAGGACACAACAGACTTTCTTGGAGCAGATAATGTAGATGCTCTGGTAGATTATCGGAGCCATACCACCACCATAGCCACCACCACCACCTTCACAGCCACAGCCAGTGCAGAGGTCCCCACTGGAGAAACTGAGGAAATATGGGGCCGTTGATTTGAAGGGTAAGAAGGAGGATGACCCAGCTGCCGCAGAGCACTGGCTAGAGAAGACAAAGAGAGTATTGTAGCAGCTACACTGCACTCCAGAGTAGCAGTTGGAGTGCGCTCTATCACTACTTTAGGAGGATGCATATCAGTGGTGGGTGACAGTGTCTAGAGTTGTACAATCTACACAGATCACTTGGGATTTCTTTCTGGCTGAGTTCAGAAATAAGTACATCAGTCATGTGTACCTAGAGGCTAGACGGAGGGAGTTTTTAACATTGAGACAGAGGCAGTTCACGATCTCTGAGTATGAGCAAGAGTTCATGAGACTCAGTTGATATGCATGGGAGATGATGCCTACGGAGGCAGACTGATGCCGTAGGTTTAAGGATGGTTTGAACGACAATATCAGACTTCATGTCACATCACACCAGTATATAGATTTCTCCAGGCTAGTGGCATCCACTCTTAATGTGGAGAGAGTCAGAGATGAAGAGCAGTCTAGGAGAGATAGACAGTGTAAGAGGATTTCTGGACAGGGCTAGTCTAGTGCATCAGCTAATGATAGTAAGAGGCCAAAAGGGTCTTAAGGTCAGACCCAGGGCCGAGGCAAGAGACAGAGATCTTGATTTGCTCCGAGGAGAGGAGGACAGTCAGGGGTATCAATTGGTAGTTCTTCGGGTGTAGCTATGTAGGGATCAACCCTGCTACTAGCCTGTACACATTGTGGGAGCAGCCATCGAGGAGAGTTTAGATTGTTGATTGGGGGATGCTTCAGATGTGGATCTACGGATCACTTATTACGAGACTGTCCATAGAAGAGTACTCCCACTGCTCCACCACAGACTAAGAGGTGCCCTTGAGTACGTAGGGGTAAAAGACCTGTGAGGCTTGAGACAGCCGATATATCACAGAGACCTACTTCAGATATTGCTAAGAGGCAGGAGGCTAGAGTAGCACCCCGTGCTTATGCTATGAGAGTTCAGAAGGAGCCAGAGCCAGTAGACGTGATAAGGGGCATCTTTTCTCTTTATGATCTATCTGTATGTGCATTGATTGATCTCAGTTCCACACACTCTTATATATGCATTGCACCACCTGCGGATAGAGGGGTACAGATAGATGTATTAGAGGAGGACATATTGGTCACTAACCCTTTAGGCCATAGTGTCATGGTGAGAAAAGTCTATAAGGGTTGTCCTCTGATGATATAGGGTTATGAGTTTCTGGCTGACTTGATTGAACTACCATTCCACGAGTTTGATATGATACTAGGGATGGATTGGTTATCATGTTATCAGGCTATGAAAGATTGTCGGATGAAGAGGATTACATTACAGACAGCAGATGGGGATGAGATTACAGTTGTGGGTGAAGGAACGGGTTATCTTTCTACTATCATATTAGCTACCGTAGCCAAGAGATTGATAAAGAAAGGCTGTGAAGCTTTCTTAGCGCATGTGGTTGACACCAGGAAGACTAGCCCGAGTTTACAGGACATCCCCACTGTATGTGATTTTCTAGATATATTTTTGGAAGAGTTATCGGGTTTACCACCAGAGAGAGAGGTGGAGTTTGCTATAGAGGTTATGCCAGGTATTGCATTGATCTCCATTACTCCATATAGGATGGCACCCACTAAACTGAGAGAGTAAAAGTTTAGTTACGGGAATTACTGGATAAGGGTTTCATACTCTCTAGTGTGTCACCATGTGGAGCACTGGTGCTATTTGTGAAGAAGAAGGATGGTACACTCCGGCTTTGTATAGATTACCGGCAGCTAAATAAGGTGACTGTAAAGAACAAATATCATTTACCATGGATAGATGATCTGTTTGATCAACTGAAGGGAGCCAGTGTATTCTCCAAGATAGATATCAGATCAGGCTATCACCAGCTGAGGGTAAAGGAGTCATAAAACTGCTTTCAGGACTCGGTGTAACACCCTCCCGATAACCACTCCGTACATCCTACTGTTCCGGTGACCGGTGTTGGTCCGGACAGCTAGAATGTCCGGAAAAATATTTAAACTAAAGTCAGGAACCATAATTAACTCAAAAATTAATAAGAAAAATTTAGTAAAAATTTTAGAAATAAAATACAACCAAGTAAAACGAGCCGGTGCCCAAGCAATGAGTAACCGGAGGGAAGTTGCGGTTCTCGCAACGAGGAGCCCTAGACCCGGGGGAAAAATTATAAAATAATTTTTGGAACTCCAGAGAAGGGTTATTGAGGTTCCTATGGCATTAGAATGCCAAGAAAATACCTAGAAAAATTTTTCAATCGGTACAGACAATTTTGACCCGTTAAGCCAAACGGAGGGCATTTTGGTCATTTCACCTTCAGAGGTGATTTTTGGCCGACTTGTCCAGTTAAGTAAATAATTAATATGACATAAAATATGAAGAAATATTACTAGAAATTAAATTGAAATTGAGTAGTGATGAAAAGAAAAGAAAAATCAAGAAAAGCTCATTTATGACATCTTGATGATGTCATTTATAAACTATGACCAATCACAATTAATCTACCATTTGACTAAACTATTAAAAGACATAAAAGAAGACCAAAATAAGAAAGAAATTGCAGCAGCCACCCTCCCCAAAAGACCAGCCGAAACTCACCTCCATAGCCACCTCCATTCAAGCTTTTTCAAGCTTTAGATCTCCATCATTTCTACCATATTTCCCTAACCCCTCTTCATTAAAACTTTACCCCACACCTTAAACAAGCTCTTGGCAGCCAACAAGAGGAAGGAAATTGAAGTTTGGGGCTTAGAAAAATTCTGCCACTTGAGGTTAGTGCACCTATATCCATTAAACTCTTTATTTTCATGGTTTGGGACTTGAAACTTAGTGAGAATTGTGATTTAAATGAACATAAACCTATGTGTTTGAGCTTGTGAATTTCGGCTGCCCTAGCTATGGAATAGGAGGGAGTGTTTTTATGAGCTTGAAGTGAATTAGAGTTATGTTGGAAGTTTATAAATATAAGAACAATGATTAAAAAGCTAACTAAGACATATTGTATAAAAACATGGATTTGAATTAGGGTTTTGTGAGCAAAATGTAAACTTGGTTTAGGAAATTATTAGAGAGCATTTTAATGGTCAATTAGTGACCATTTTAGGTAATTTGACCAACAAATGAACTGAAGAATGGGATTCCAAAGTGAGGTTGCAGGCTGCCCTAGGACAGCAGCATAGGGACTGAAATTTCAGTCCACTTGCACTACCATAACTTGGGCTGTGTTAGTCCAATTGGTGTTTGGCCAATTGGACATGAAACTAGGCTTATAATGGCACATTTTTGCTGAAGAAACCATGCCCAAAAGACCAAAGCAAGAGGACCAAAACTTGGCCCCAATCCGGATACCTTGCAACTGGTTCTGCAGAATTGACCAAATGAACAGTAACTGTTCATTTGGCTATAACTCACTGTAGATATGGTCAATTGACCTGAAATTTTTACAGCAACAAGTTAAGACATAGACAAACAACTTTCATGAAGGAACCTACCCCAAATAATGGCCAGAACCTAAGTGGAAGTTACTGTTCCTGTTACTGTAGATATGGTATTTTCTGCAGAATGGGAATCCGGCCAGCTGTGGTTTTTGGACCATATCTGGAGCTACAAAACTCCAAATGGAGTGATTCAAAAAAGGAAATTCAACTAGACAAAATAAAGAACAACTTTCATGTTTTACATTTCTTCAAATTCCCACAGTAACAGTGTCCAATGGAACAGTGAAGTTGACTCACCAAAACTGAAAATTCTGCTTGTGTTGGTTTACACATTGAAATGGTATTAACACTTAATGCCAACAAGTTTTAAACACCAAATGTGGTATGTTGGGAGTGCCAAAGTCAATGTACATATTTTCTATCCAACAGTCAACATTTTTGTTGACCAATGAGGTGAATAGTAACACCAAAATTTGAAATTCACAAATTGAAGAATTTAAAAGTTTCAAATGCCCTAGTATACCTAACAAGATTGGTTTGGATAGTTTGGCATGCCTATAGGGTTCGATTAGCGATCGCATATGGCAATATGCCATTCCGTGATTTCATGGCTTTTAGCCATTCGACTTTGTATTGAGACTTGGCCTTGTGCACGATATTATTCTGACTTGTTAGTTACATTACACCGGGAGATGCATATGTGACCGATGATGTGACGGCCCGAGGTACTATGTACCTAGTGCCAGTTTACCCGTTATCCAGTCCAGTCATCTAGTGTAGGTTACTTGGGGCAACCAAATGAATAAAAGTGAACAACGTTAATGAAACAATGAATATATCTATACCAAACAAAGAAAGCATACACATTCTATACACATTCATTTTCTTGCTATTTTCTTCTATTATATTATTGCACCACTAAGAATTATTGCTTAGCGCGTTACTTGCCACGCAGGTACCGGAGATCCCGATCGTGAGCCCGAGACCACGGTAGGTGAGTCCATCCGCGATTCGCTCAGTGTCCGTGTCACCTCGTCACCTGCAGTGCTTTGGTAGGACACTAGATGTCATTTTGTCATTTTGTAATTAAATTTTTATTTTCTCATATGTATTTGGGATTATGTAATGTATTTTGAGGTCCATGTAAATAATAAAGATTTATGGTTATGTATGGAAGTAATTTGAGCTTTTAATTGTTATTTATATATATGAAAACCCTAAGAAATGGATGTTTGAGAAATGAAAAGGCTATTGAGAACTGAAATTGAGAAATATTGTTGAGTTTTGATATTGAGACTCATTGATGAATTGAAGTTGGGTTTGTTTGAGAATTATTTGGAAGTGTTTTCACAGTTCAAGAACGGTTTTCTCCATTTTTAGCCAGACTCCACGGATTTTCTTTAAAATTTTCTAACCTTAAATGAATAATATTTTTGATAAATGGCTTAAATAAATTGTATTTCATAAATTATATGCTATAGCATGTTATATATTAATTGAGGAATATTAGAGTGTGCAGATACACCGTGTGGCATTACTTACTCCTGCATATCGTACACGTAAGGGTGTCACATTTAGTGGTATCAGAGCACGGTTTAGGCGTTTCTGGGCCTAGATTGAGTCCATACCATGCATTGCATTTGTAAGAGTCGAGGTGACACTAACGCATATCTGTTTATCTTTCTTATTTTGAATAGGATATGGATCCTTCATCTCAAAGAGCCGTTGAGGAGGAAGTGGAGAGTCATGCTCCACCTGCAGCAGCTGAGACTGGGGGCATGAGAGAATCTGCTCCACCAGCTCAAGCAGAGCCTGCTCAGCCTCCACAGGCCATGTTTCAACAAATGGCCGACTTCTTTAGACAAATGGCCGGGGTAATGCCAGCACCACCACCACCACCACCAGCTCCACAGCAGAAATCACACCTGGAAAGGCTAAGGAAGTTTGGAGCTGTGGACTTCTATGGCAAGAGAGAAGATGACTCTGTTGCAGTAGAATTGGTTGAGCAGTGCAGAGTACTAAAACAACTTCACTGCACTCCAGAGCAAAACCTGGAAGCTGCCATCTCTTTACTGCAAGATGATGCATATGAGTAGTGGGACACCGTGTCCAGTGAAGTGCAGATAGAAGCTGTAACTTGGGACTTCTTTCTTTCAGAATTTAAGAAGAAATATGTGGGTACTGTATATCTAGAAGAGAGAAGAAGAGAGTTTATTAACTCGAGGCGCAGATTTGTCGGGGTAGAATATGAGAAGGAGTTTGTTCGATTAAGCCGTTATGGAAGGGAGATAGTCCCTAATGAAGCTGAAAGGTGCAAGAGATTTGAAGAGGGACTAAATGACAACATCAAGATCCAGCTCACTGCCTTGGGAATCACAGAATTTACCAAGTTAGTGGAAGCTGCAATAAAGGTGGAAAAAGTAAGAATCAGTGAGCAGACTAGAAGAGAGAGACAACAGAAGAGGGGACCGGGTCAGTCTAGTTCAGCCCCTGCATTTGGGAAGAAGTTCAAGGGTCCTCCTGCACAGAGTTCGGGTCAACCACAGGGTCAGGGTCAGTCTCAGGGGCCCAGGCCACAGTTCACCCCTAGGAGAGGTCAGTCCACACCATCAGTGGGCAGCTCTCCAGGGATGGGGTTCAGGGGACCAGCCCCAACATCTTCTGCATGTCCTCATTGCCTGAAATGGCACAAAGGGGAATGTTGGAGAGTAACTAGTGCCTGCTTGAGGTGTGGGTCAACAGAGCATCAGTTGAAGAACTGTCCACGCAAAACTACTACAGCTGCTCCAACACAAGCGCATGCACTGCCTCTGCACCACCAAGGGGTAGAAGGTCCGTAAATCCGGCCGTGGGACCATCTCGCAGGCTCGCATCCGAGCCGCAGAGAGGCCGATAATGCACCACCTGCCAGAAATTATGCCTTGAGAGCTCAGGAGGAGCAAGATGGCCCGGACGTCATCAGGGGTACGTTCTCCCTCTACACTACACCTGTGCATGCATTGGTGGATCCAGGATCCACTCACTCATACATCTACATCAATCTACCCGTAAGAAGGGGGATACTGGTAGGGGAGAGTGACCAAGACATTCTGGTCACTAATCCATTAGGCCACAGTGTAGTGGTGAACAAAGTATACAAGGGTTGCCCGTTAAGGATTCAGGGGTATGAATTCTTGGCCGACCTGATTGAGTTACCCTTCCACGAGTTTGACGTGATTTTGGGAATGGACTGGTTGTCACGTCATCAGGCAATAGTTGATTGCAAATTGAAGAGGATTTCTCTGCAAACTTCAGAGGGTAATGAGATCACTGTTGTGGGGGAAAGGACAGATTTTCTGTCTAATGTCATCTCAGCCACAGTTGCAAGAAGAATGATGAGAAAAGGCTGTGAAGCCTACCTAGCACATGTGGTGGATACTAGGCAGGCTAAGCCAAACTTGAGTGACATACCCACAGTGAGAGACTTCCCAGAAGTATTTCCTGAAGAGTTGCCTGGTTTGCCACCAGAAAGGGAAGTCAAGTTTGCTATTGAGACACTGCCGGGTACAGCACCCATTTCTATTGCTCCTTATAGGATGGCACCCACTGAATTAAGGGAGTTGAAAACTCAGTTGCAAGAGTTGTTAGATAAGGGGTTCATACGCCCCAGTGTGTCACCATGGGGAGCTCCAGTGCTGTTTGTGAAAAAGAAGGATGGGACTTTGAGGCTATGTATTGATTACCGGCAGTTGAATAAAGTGACTGTGAAGAATAAATATCCGTTGCCTAGAATTGATGATCTGTTTGATCAGTTGAAGGGAGCATGAGTATTTTGTAAGATTGCTCTCAGATCAGGGTATCATCGATTGAGGGTAAAGGATGTAGATGTGCCCAAGATCGCATTCGGGACCGGTATGGGCATTATGAGTTCCTAGTGATGCCCTTTGGCCTAACAAATGCACCAATGCATTCATGGACCTTATGAATCGTATCTTTCATCCACACTTAGATCGGTTCGTAGTGGTCTTTATTGATGATATTTTGGTGTATTCCAAGACTGGGAAGAACATGATGAGCATTTGAGGATTGTTCTCAAACCACGAGAGAAAAGAAGTCGTATGCTAAGTTGTCCAATTGTGAATTTTTGCTGAATTAGACTGCATTCATTGGACACATAGTGTCAGATGAAGGGATTATGGTGTATCCCAAGAAAATAGAAGCGATGATGGAATGGAAGCCTCCCGAAATACAACCGAGGTCGAAGCTTCTTGGGGCTAGTGGGTATTACGTAAGATTTGTAAAGGGATTTTCCTTAATAGTGCTCCAATGACCAAGTTGTTACACAAAATGTCGATTTGATGGAATGACAAGTGTCGCACCAGTTTGAGAAATTGAAGGCTATGTTGTGGAGGCACCGGTGTTAACACACCGGTGTTCGGAAAGGACTTTGTGGTCTATAGTGATGCCTCACATAATGGGTTAGGGTGTGTATTGATGCAAGAGGGGAAAGTGATCGCCTTTGCTTCCAGACAGCCAAGGCCTCATGAACAGAATTACCCTACCCATGATCTAGAGCTCGCAGCAATTATCTTCGCACTAAAGATATGGAGGCATTACTTGTACGGTGAAAAGTGCTACATTTACACAGACCACAAAAGCCTGAAATACTTGCCAACCCAGAAGGAGCTCAACCATAGACAGATGCGATGGATTGAGTTCCTGAAGGACTATGACTGTGTAATTGACTACCATCCTGGGAAGGCAAATGTAGTTGCTGATGCTTTGAGCAGAAAATCCATGACAGCCTTGAGATCATTGAATGCCCGTCTATCTTTGGTTCGAGATGGAGCTATTTTGGCTGAGTTGCAAGTGAGGCCAAACCTGCTACAGTAGATTTTAGATGGGCAAAAGGCAGATGAAAAGTTAATGGCTATTATGAGCAAAATCTCAGAGGGAAAAGCAACTGACTATGAGGTGAAAGCAGATGGGTGTCTGCACTACAAAGGAAGACTGTGTGTACCAGATGATGGGGAATTGAAGACCAGTATTCTAAAAGAGGCACACACCAGTGTATATGCTATGCACCCAGGAAGTACAAAGATGTATCATGACCTGAAGCTTCAGTATTGGTGGCCTGGTATGAAAAGAGATATAGGTGACTATGTGACTAAATGCTTGACATGTCAGCAAGTTAAGGCAGAACATCAAGTTCCATCAGGTTTGCTACAGCCTATACGCATACCTGAATAGAAATGGGATCGGGTCACCATGGATTTTGTAAGTAGGCTACCTCTCACCCGGAAGAAACATGATGCAGCATGGGTGATAGTTGATAGATTGACAAAGTCAGCACACTTTCTCGCGATTAGGGTGACTACTCATGGAGAAGTTAGCGAATTGTATATCGCTGAGATAGTTAGGCGCATGGAATTCCACTTTCCATCATATCGATCGAGACCCAAGGTTTACATCGAGATTTTGGAAGAAGTTGCATGAATCCTTGGGTACACAACTCCACTTCAAAGATGACTTTCCATCCTCGCACGGATGGGCAATCGAAAAGAGTAATCCTGTAAACAATTGAAACCAATGAAATTGATACAAATATTGAATTGAAATGATAACAATAACATGAAATATATGTCGAGTCCTTGAGGATATCTTTGAGGAGTTGTGTCATTGAGTTTGAGGGAAATTGGGATAGATACCTCCCACTGGCAGAATTTGCATACAACAATAGCTACCGAGCTAGTATCCAAATGGCCCCATATGAAGCACTGTATGGGAGAAAATGTAGAACTCCAGGTGTCTTTGGTGAATTGGCGAAGACAAGCGGTAGGGCTGGACACAGTGAAAGCAGTGAGGAGAAGGTAAAATCAATCAAAGCCAACTTAAAGGTTGCCTCAGACAGACAGAAGTCTTATGCCGACCTGAAGAGAAAAGAAATAGAATATGTGGTTGGTGACAAAGTGTTCCTCAAGGTGTCACCGTGGAAGAAAGTATTGAGGTTTGGAAGAAAAGGTAAGTTAAGCCCTAGGTTCATTGGCCCATATGAAATCATCGAACGTGTGGGTCCAGTGGCCTATAGGCTAGCTTTACCACCAGAGCTGGACAAGATTCACAATGTGTTTCACGTATCCATGCTCAGAAGATACCGCTCAGATCCTTCACATGTCATCTCCAGAGAAGAAATTAAAATACAGCCGGATTTGACATACGAAGAAGAACCTCTACGGATCTTGGCTCGGGAAGTGAAAGAGTTGAGAAACAAGCAAATTCCATTGGTGAAAGTGCTATGGAGGCACCACAACACCGAGGAGGCAACTTGGGAAAGTGAAGAGACGATGAGGCAACAGCTTCCCTCAGCTGTTTGCAGAAGTAAATTTCGAGGACGAAATTTAAATTAGAGGGGAAGAGTTGTAACACCCTCCCGATAACCACTCAGTACATCCTCATTGCTCGTGGCCAGGTGTCGGTCGGACAGCTAGAAAGTCCGAAAGAATAATTAAACTAAAGACATGACACATAAAAAACTCAAAAATTAATAAGAAAAATTTAGTAAAAATTTTAGAAATAAAAAACAACCAAGTAAAAGCAATAGGTGCCCAAGTAATGAGTAATCGGAGGAAGTTGCGGTTCTCATAACGAGGAGCCCTAGACAGGGAAAAAATTATAAAATAATTTTTGGTACTCCAGAAGAAGGGTTATTGAGGTTCCTATGGCATTAGAATGCCAAGAAAATACATAGAAAAATTTTTCAATCAGACAGACAATTTTGACCCGTTAAGCCAAGCGGAGGGCATTTTGGTCATTTCGCCTTGAGGTGATTTTTGGCGACTTGTCTAGTTAAGTAAATAATTAATATGACATAAAATATGAAGAAATATTACTAGAAATTAAATTGAAATTGAGTAGTGATGAAAAGAAAAGAAAAATCAAGAAAAGCTCATTTATGACATCTTGATGATGTCATTTATAAACTATGACCAATCACAATTAATCTACCATTTGACTAAACTATTAAAAGACATAAAAGAAGACCAAAATAAGAAAGAAATTGCAGCAGCCACCCTCCCCAAAAGACCAGCCGAAACTCACCTCCATAGCCACCTCCATTCAAGCTTTTTCAAGCTTTAGATCTCCATCATTTCTACCATATTTCCCTAACCCATCTTCATTAAAACTTTACCCCACACCTTAAACAAGCTCTTGGCAGCCAACAAGAGGAAGGAAATTGAAGTTTGGGGCTTGGAAAAATTCTGCCACTTGAGGTTAGTGCACCTATATCCATTAAACTCTTTATTTTCATGGTTTGGGACTTGAAACTTAGTGAGAATTGTGATTTAAATGAACATAAACCTATGTGTTTGAGCTTGTGAATTTCGGCTGCCCTAGCTATGGAATAGGAGGGAGTGTTTTTATGAGCTTGAAGTGAATTAGAGTTATGTTGGAAGTTTATAAATATAAGAACAATGATTAAAAAGCTAACTAAGACATATTGTATAAAAACATGGATTTGAATTAGGGTTTTGTGAGCAAAATGTAAACTTGGTTTAGGAAATTATTAGAGAGCATTTTAATGGTCAATTAGTGACCATTTTAGGTAATTTGACCAATAAATGGACTGAAGAATGGGATTCCAAAGTGAGGTTGCAGTCGCCCTAGAGCGACATAGGGACTGAAATTTCAGTCCACTTGCACTGCCATAACTTGGGCTGTGTTAGTCCAATTGGTGTTTGGCCAATTGGAAACTAGGCTTATAATGGAACATTTTTGCTGAAGAAACCATGCCCAAAAGACCAAAGTAAGAGGACCAAAACTTGGCCCCAATCCGGATACCCTGCAACTGGTTCTGCAGAATTGACCAAATGAACAGTAACTGTTCATTTGGCCATAACTCACTGTAGATATGGTCAATTGACCTGAAATTTTTACAGCAACAAGTTAAGACATAGACAAACAACTTTCATGAAGGAACCTACCCCAAATTATGGCCAGAACCTAACCCAAATGGCAGTGGAAGTTACTGTTCCTGTTACTATAGATATGGTATTTTCTGCAGAATGGGAATCCGGCCAGCTGTGGTTTTTGGACCATATCTGGAGCTACAAAACTCCAAATGGAGTGATTCAAAAAAGGAAATTCAACTAGACAAAATAAAGAACAACTTTCATGTTTTACATTTCTTCAAATTCCCACAGTAACAGTGTCCAATGGAACAGTAAATTTGACTCACCAAAACTAAAAATTCTGCTTGTGTTGGTTTACACATTGAAATGGTATTAACACTTAATGCCAACAAGTTTTAAACACCAAATGTGGTATGTTGGGAGTGCCAAAGTCAATGTACATATTTTCTATCCAAAAGTCAACATTTTTGTTGACCAATGAGGTGAATAGTAACACCAAAATTTGAAATTCACAAATTGAAGAATTTAAAAGTTTCAAATGCCCTAGTATACCTAACAAGATTGGTTTGGATAGTTTGGCATGCCAATAGGGTTCAGTTAGCAGTACTGCATATGGCAATATGCCATTTCGTGATTTCATGGCTTTTAGCCATTCTGACTTTGTATTGAGACTTGGCCTTGTGCCTGATATTATTCTGACTTGTTAGTTGTTCTGCTGCACACCGGAGATGCATATGTGACCGATGGTGTGACGGCCCGAGGTACTAGGTACCCAGTGCCAGTTTACCCGTTATCCAGTCCAGTCATCTAGTGTAGGTTACTTGGGGCAACCAAATGAATAAAAGTGAACAACGTTAATGAAACAATGAATATATCTATACCAAACAAAGAAAGCATACACATTCTATACACATTCATTTTCTTGCTATTTTCTTCTATTATATTATTGCACCACTAAGCATTATTGCTTAGCGCGTTGCTTTTGCCACGCGTAGGTACTGGAGATCCCGATCGTGAGCCCAGTAGACCACAGACTGGGTGAGTCCATCCGGCAGTTCTGCTCAGTGTCCGTGTCACCTCGTCACCTGCAGTGCATTGGTAGGACACTAGATGTCATTTTGTCATTTTGTAATTAAATTTTTATTTTCTCATATGTATTTGGGATTATGTAATGTATTTTGAGGTCCATGTAAATAATAAAGATTTATGGTTATGTATGGAAGTAATTTGAGCTTTTAATTGTTATTTATATATATGAAAACCCTGAGAAATGGATGTTTGAGAAATGAAAAGGCTATTGAGAACTGAAATTGAGAAATATTGTTGAGTTTTTGATATTGAGACTCTGTTGATGAATTGAAGTTGGGTTTGTTTGAGAATTATTTGGAAGTGTTTTCACAGGTTCCGAAGAACGGTTTTCTCCATTTTTAGCCGGTACTCCGCCGGATTTTATTTAAAATTTTTGGAACCTTAAATGAATAATATTTTTGATAAATGGCTTAAATAAATTGTATTTCATAAATTATATGCAAAAGCATGATATAAATTAATTGAGGAATATTAGAGTGTGCCGATACACCGTGTGGCATTACTTACTCGGGTATACTGTACACGGGTAAGGGGTGTCACACTCGGTATAGACACTATGAGTTCCTAGTGATGCCATTTGGGTTGACGATGCACCAGTAGCTTTCATGGACCTAATGAACCGTATCTTTTATCCCTACTTGGATCGATTCATCGTGGTCTTCATAGATGATATTCTGGTGTATTCTAAGAATCGGGAGGAGCATGATGAACACTTGAGAGTGGTATTATAGACACTGCGGAAGAAGTAGTTATGTGCCAAGCTGTCCAAGTGTGACTTTTGGTTAGATGAGATTTCTTCCCTTGGACACATTGTATCAGCAGATGGGATCAGAGTGGATCCAAGAAAGATTGAAGTAACAGTTGAATGGAAGCCTCCCAGAAATGTAACAGAAGTCAGAAGCTTCTTGAGGTTGGCTAGATATTATAGGAGATCTGTGAAGGGATTTTCCCTTATAGCTACTCCACTAACCAAGTTGCTACATAAGAATGCTAAGTTTGACTGGAATGATAAGTGTTAAGCCAATTTTGAGAAGCTGAAGGGTATACGCATAGAGGCTCCAGTGTTGACAAAGCCAGAGTCAGGAAAAGACTATGTGATCTACAGTGATGCCTCTCACCATGGGCTTGGGTGTGTTTTAATGCAAGAAGTGAAAGTGGTTGCTTATGCTTCCAGACTACTAAGGCCATAAGAAAAGAACTACACAACTCATGATTTAGAATTGGCAGCAATTATATTTGCATTGAAGATATGGAGGCATTACCTATATGGTGAGAAGTGTTACATCTACACAGATCACAAGAGTTTGAAATACTTGCCAACCCATTAGGAACTCAATCAGAGATAGAGAAGATGGATTGAATTCCTTAAGGATTATGATTGTGTGATCAACTATCACCCTAGGAAGGCAAATATAGTGGCTAATGTCTTGAGCAGAAAGTCCATAATGGCCTTAAGAGCACTAAATGTTCACGTATCTTTAGCATAAGATAGGGCTATTTTGGCTGAGTTGCAAGTAAAGCCAAGCTTGCTACAGCAAATACAGAAAGTACAGAAGCATGATGAAAAGTCAATGTCTGTCATGGGCATAATTAAATAGTGGAACGAGACTCGCTATGAGTTGAAAGAAGATGGGTGTTTGTACTATAAAAGTAGAATATGTGTACCAGAGGATGAAGAACTGAAGAAGAATATTCTGAAAGAGGCATATAGTAGCTTCCATGCTATGCACCCAGTAAGTACCAAGATGTATCATGATTTGAAGGCATATTATTGATGGCCTGGAATAAAGGAAGATATTGGTGACTTAGTGGCAAGATATCTGACATGCCAACAGGTTAAGGCTGAGCATCAGGTTCTATCAGGGTTGTTGCAACCCATATCCATACCAGAATGGAAATGGGATTGCATCACCATAGACTTTGTCCCTGGGCTGCCATTAACACAGAAGAAGCATGATACTATTTGGGTAATTGTTGATAGATTGACAAAGTCAGCTCACTTCCTACCAGTTAGATCCGATTACTCATTGGAGAGGTTAGCAGAGATCTATATAGCTAAGATAGTCCGGTTACATGGAGTACCAACATTGATTATATCTGACCGAGACCTGAGACTTACTTTGAGGTTTTGGAGAAAGTTATAAGAGTCATTAGGCACTCAACTGCACTTTAGTATAACTTTTCATCCTTAGATGGATGGACAGTCAGTGGAGAAATTTTTGAGGTTTGATGTTGAATGGGGATGTGTACTTTTGGCAGCCATGGAAACACTTTGAAGGCAGTTTATTTTTGCTTGTAAATGATGAATTAAATGATTGATTAAATGTATATTGTGTAGGAAATTGTTTGTGTGATGTATACTTAGTATATGTAAATGTGAATTGAAATTTGAAGCTTGGAAATTAATGGAATGTAAAGGTACCTTGCGGCAGGTTGTTAACTCTTGAAGAATGCTGGAATTCATGCTTGGTTTATGGTATATTAATGTTGAATTGTGTTGGATGTTGGGGCAGTTTGAGTGCATATATAATGGTGTGAAGTTGGACATGAAAAAAGTGCTATGGTTAGGTGATTGACTTGTTGTAAATTGAGTTCAAAAATTCTGCACTTTATGGTGTATGTTGAATGTGATTGTAAGCTGCCAAAATGACCTATAATGTGTTGTGAATTATGTTTAGGTCATGATACAACCAGAATTGACTTGAATATTGAGTTTGGTAAGTGTTAGGAGTTATCCTTGATGTGTATGAAAGAAATGCAATAAGGCAGTTTGTGTTTTAGGCCTATAACTTTAAGTGTGTGGCTCCAATTGGTACAAGACCAATTGGAGGTGAAGATAGGCACAAAATGTGCCAACTTTCATGAAGAAAGGTTGCCAAAATTCTGCTTGCAAGGTGGCTTGAAAAATGACCAAATCCGGATTAAGTGCAAATAAGGCCTGAAAATTGACCATTTGGGCAGTAGTTAGTGTTTAGGCCATAACTCACTCAAAACAGGTCCAATTGACCTGAAATTTTGACCATGAATAGTTAAGACCCATATCTACAAGTCTGATGAAGACACAAAAGCCCAGAAATGACCATAAGCAAGTCAAACAGCTTGCACAAGTTCGGATCCAAAAACTGGCCGAACCAAAATTGACCTAAAATGACCTAAAGTGACCAATTTTTATGCAATTTGACCAGCAATAGTAAAATGACCATAACTTGGTCTACATAACTCAAAATGACCTGAAATATTTCCCCACGTTCCATAAGACATAGATCTTCAAGTTTGTAGTTTTGACCGAAACCCGAAAACAGAGGGAACTAGGTCGTCCGGCTAGGTCAAACTAGTATCCTGGAATCCAGCAAATTGCAAGAAAATGCAGTATACACGGAACTGAAATTTGTAACATGTACCAACCCTAAAAGACTATCAAATGTGACATATTAGTAACACTAAAACCTAATTTACCTAAAACGCATCGAGGGTCGATATATTAGGTTGATTAAGCAAATAATAGCATTCAGTGAATTACTTATCAAGCATTATCGTTAGAGACAGTTTAATTTAGTACTGAAACACTTTAAATTGTATTTCTCAATTAGCAAAGACTCAGGAAAAGGGAAGGAAACACTGAGTTAAGACCAGGAGACAGTTATCAGAGGTTTGTGCACAACAGCTATTTCTTTTGAATTATTTTCAATTGAAATAAATTATGACTATTTGTATATTGTTGTTTTGAATTGTGAAACTGTGAAAAATTGTTTGAATGATAATTGATGGATATTTATTGCTTGAAAAGCATTGTAAATGGTTTGAAACTATGAAAAATTGTTTGAATGAGATTGATGGATACTTATTGATTGAAAAGCATTGGAAATGATTTGAAACCACAGCTATCATGTATATTGATTGTATTCCTTGCTAGCTTATCTAGTGGGACGAATTGAATTCCCTCTCTGGCTGAAGTGTTGAGGTGTGTGCCTGTTGAGGATGAATCAAATGAGTACTCATATTTTTGCTAGCTAGCTATGTTATTCCTCATTAGTCATTGACCTTTGGGACGAATTGAATACCTCATTAGCCATCGGTTTTGGGACGAATTGAACTTTGGAACATGATTAAGCTGTGTGTGATTTATTGATATGTATTGTGAAATTGTGATATGGAGTTTAAATTCTTATCACTGTCTTTTGAATTTAACTATGTTTTAATTATTGAGATTTATTGTGATATTGTGAAATAGAGTTTAAATTCCTTATGACATTAATTGTCTTGAATTTAACTATGATTTTACGTATCCATCATTTATATGATTTATGAATTGTGATTTAAAGTTGTATTTGGTTAATGTTGTGCACCACTGAGACATTGTCTCAAATGATAGCTTTATTCTTTATGCCGCAGTAGACAGATGGGCGAGCGGCAGACTAGGCTGCTAGTACATCCAGCGAGAGATTATCGGGTATATTAAGTATACCACATTTTGCATTTTGTACTGTAATGTATGTACACTGTATGTATATATTATTTTTGGTTTTGAGCAGTTGTAAATTAAAATTGTACATTAAAGTTGTAAAGTAAATTATGAGATATTTTGACTTGTAAAATTTGTATTATATTTCTTTTATCTCATCCTTTGAAAATACTGAAATATTATTGTGGATTTAAGTCGAGAAAAATATTGTGTAATTTAACTGTTGGAGTTGAGATTGGGAAACATATTTGAAGTGCTTTTTACAGGTTTTTGAAGAACTGTTTTATCCAAAAAATAGATGGCACTCTGCCAAAATTTTTACAGAAATTACTAATAGTCCAAATGAGTTAGCTGTTTCACTTCAGTTCACAAGGGTTTTTAGCACTTGTAAATAGTGCTCACCACTGTAAAAGAAGTAAAAAAAGTTTTTAAAATCCCTTGTAGTGTATTTAATGGGTTATCAGTAGGCGAAGTTGGTAATTCATTAGGTATACTACGGGATCATGTTATGCCTTACAGAGGGACAGGGTGTGACAAATGTTCATGTAAAATCTAAATTAGATTATTATATTGATGATCCTATTTTTCCTTGAATGTAAGAATTTGATATTCTTAGTTGTTGGAAGGCAAATGGGATAGTTGTGCCAGTGTCTCTAGTTGTATCCAAGTCTGCTTTTAGTCCTAGTGGTAAAGTTGTTAGTACTCATCAAATTAAGCTCTGTGAGGATACCTTAGAAGCACTAATGTGCTCACAAAAATTGGTTATGGGTAGAAATTGAAGGTAACTATCACATCTATAAATTCATTTAATATATATGATTTTCTCTTTAAATGTAAAACTAACTAATGCTTAAAAAATTTTATTGTTTTTCTTTTAATGTTTTAGCTACTTGTTCAATTGAGGAAGTAAGTTGTTTATGTGATGTTGAGGAAGATGTGGATTAAAGCATGTATTTCACAATTTTAATATGAGGCCCCTTTTTTTTTAAATTATTGTGCATAATTTATATTTTTTTACAAAGTGTAATATTCTAATTATTTTTTTATAATTTGTTTTTTAATGTATTAAAGGAATTTTCATCATAAATTCGGATTTTGGAATTCCAAGATTGTGTTTTTATGAGTTGTATGAGTTATTTTAGAAGTGTTGTATTTCTGAACTTCTTGTTTTTATAATTTGTGATTTAATTTTATTTTTTTGTTATGATAGGATTTAGTTTGTTATTATTTAGCATTTGCTATGATAATTTTGTGATGTTTTATGTATTAAGTTTATTTGAATTATGGAAACTTTACTTAATATTTAGTATAACGCTAGTTGTTTATTAAATGCCAAATTTGTTCCTATTGATATCCGATCACTTAGATATGTTTTTCATTTTCCACAAAAATGCATAATAAAGTTAACGGGTTAGATCGGGTTCAAGTAGTATGCAAGTATTATTGATCAGATTAGAGACAAGTTCGGGTAATAAAAGATATATTTTATTCGAGTTCAGAACAAGTTTGGGTAGCTCATATATTACATGAGTTCAGGTTCAGATACTTTAAAATTCGCGAGTATCCTATCCGTTGCCATCCCTAGGCTTTATTGCCAAATTTGGGCAAAGATGATAGGTGGGTCCCATGTTAGGGCTTATTTTTTTAATTAAATGTTAAAGAAAAGTTTAAAAGTTAAAGTTTACAATGAGTTAAATGGTAGCACGAATATCCTACTCATTCTTCTAAGTGTTGGTATTGTGAGCTAAAAGTAACAATACAGACATAGGGGAGTCGGGCAGAGTTGCATATCATGAGTTAACATCCAGAGAGGATGAATGTGCTAGATTTATCGTGCTCCCTAAACTTGGTGAAAATTGTGCTCCCTTGTATAGCTATGTTGCGCTATGGCTCCCTTGTATAGAAAGTTATGAATAAAGTTCATAACTTGTAAAAGTTATATCCTATATGAGATAGAAGTATGATGACCATAATACCTCCCCTCTTATCAATGTTATGTAAAGTGTAATTTTATTCTTTTGGAGAGATAAGACGTTGTGACTGAAACTTATAACCCTTGAAGTGAAGTTCCATGTAAGAACATGGTGAGACTAAGAAGTAGATGCCTTAGGAATCTTAATAAAGGTATAGGTTCTAAAATAGAGATAGAAAATAGTAAAAGTTAAAACGTGTGTAAAGGTATAAAATATGGTTATGTCCTTCTTTAAAGAGATAAAAGGTTATGAGTGATGTTCATAACCCAAGAAATGATACCCCCCCTTGATAGAGTAGCAAAGTGTTTAAATGGTGAGAGGTTATGACAAAGCATGGTAAGGGCCTTTAATACCCTAGGACAGAGGCTCTAAAAAGGGCAACTACTATGCCAAATGTGCAATCTTAGCATTTAGTGAGGGGTTTTGGTACCTTGTGAAATATACTATAAAAGATAGATGTCTTGTTTAATATAAAGCCTTCAAGCTCTTTGAAGAGATTTAGATAGCTAGTACCCTAAACCTTAATTGTAAAGGGTAATGATAAATAGAGGAGCCCTTATAATACCCCTCCATCAAATGTTAAGGGGGGTAATATGTAACTTCAACTTAGAGGAAGAGATAGTAAGTGAAGGATGCATAATTATTTCTCCTTGAGTTCCTTTTAACTTTCTCCTATCTAAAGTGAAAGTACTCACTAAACAGGACAAAGGATAAGGGTAACAAGTCAGTGATGACTGATCCAACAAGCATTGCTAAGGAGGTGACAACCTTGAACACTTCTGACACTTCTACAGATCTGGACTCTAAAAATTCCAGTCTAATGTCCACTGGGTTTTAGCTTCAGTACTTGCGTGAAGGAAACAATCCATCGCGCTAAGCATTTTCTGCTTAGTGGTGCAATAATATAATAAGAAAATAATATATACAAATAAAGAAAGAAATGAAGCATCGTTTGGATATTCAGGAATTTAATTTATTTTAAAATGATATTTCTAGTATTAACTATCTTTTGTTCTAATTTGTTCCTCTTTGGAAGCGCTTAATATACAAAATTAATAAAAATACTAAGTTTATATTCATATGATTATAGAAGGTACATTTGTAATATTTATTTAAGTTATACATATTTTTGCTAATCTTTCATCACTTTACTTAACAATTTTTTATGTGGTTTGAATCATTTCATAATAACTAATATTCTTAATTCTAACTAATTCTTTTCAAGTCTTTCTAACTCATTTATTTAATTTCTAATATTTTTAATTTCTAATATTCTTAATTTATTTCACTGCTCAAGTAACCTATGACAAGCTGACTAAACTGGATAAGCGGGTTACTAGGCACTGGACACCGTGGTGTCTCGAGCCGTCATACTATGGGACGTGAAATGCAGAACGTCAATTACGTATGCAATCAATATGGCTAAAAAGCCATTGTAACATATAATCAGACATATAAGCCATGAAGGCGAGCATAAAGCTATAAATGCAGGCATAAAGCCTTACGCAGTACTGCTCAAATAATACCCTATTGGCATGCCAATCTATCCAATCTGACACACGTGTCGAGGTAATACATGGGCACATTAGTACCATTAAATGTTCATAAGTTTTATTATTTCATTATATATATTCCAATTATAGTTCATAGTATTTTAGTTTTATTCATAGTAATAGCATAATTCTATAAATCTCATTTTTTTACACAACTTATGCATTCATCATACCATTCACGTTAATTGCAATTTACATCAATCGATTTTCGCGTACCATTTGTACATCAAATTATTTTCCTTTCTCTTATGATGGGAATAAATGTCCCATTCACACATTTATACGATGTATTCATTCATTACAATACTTATATGAATTATTACCCACAATGCAAAAAATGTTTTACATACTAAGTATTTGAAATTCACATTATTTTCACTCTTGTACTATTTATTGTACAAGGTATCCTCATTATTCTATTTACAATGGGAATATAAGTCATAAGTATGGCTTCACTTCATTTACACATTTAACATTTCCTTTATGTTAAGAAGTTTTCTTATATTAAGTTGTATTGCTAATATATTATGAGTTCCATTTGTGATGGGAATACAGGTCCCAACTACCCATTCACATTATTTAGGTAGTTGTTAATTCATTAAAGTGGGTATCATTCATATCCTAAGTTATTCCTAACCATTTTCATAAATTTTAGATTTATGCCTTAATATTCTTCTAATTAGTTAGCCAAGATGCATAATCCATTTGGCTATGCTTCCTTCATGGAAGTTGTTTCATTATGTGTTAACTTTAATTTCTCTTTTTGTATCATTCAATTTGAAGTTATATAACTCCAGTTATAATCAATTGATTAATAGTTGTCTAGGGTGCTAAACCCTATAAGTTACTGGTTTCAAAATTTTCTATCATCTTTGTCATACATTTCCAAGCACTTAGGCTTAGAATTGGGTCTAGGTCTCAGAACCAAAGTTTTAGGTCTCTGTCTTAGCTTTTCAGATCATTTTGAATCATTTCATTTGGGGTTCTATAGCACTAGTTATGGTCAATTCACTAAGACTGGTTCTTGGTCAGTGAACCAAGCAGATTCTGAAATCTCACTATGTCCAGATGGGTGGACATGTTACAGTCATATTAAGGCCTAATGCCCTTCATATGCTTTGTTTCCCTATGTGTCCTGGTCATACTGGTTCAAAATTACTAATTTTTAAGCTATATAGGAGGAGTAATGGCAATTTAACGAACTTGGACCCCTAAACCCTGTACATCCAGAATTTCAGGTTCAGGTCAGTCTTTGCAACCCACATTTGGGGTTCTTACACTCAAAATTTAAGTGAGGTATCTAAACAAAACTTGTAGTTCTATTTCCTAAGTTTTCAGATCAATTTGGCCCATCTCAATCGGAGTTTTCTATCAAAAGTTATGGCTCAATTACAATTCGGGTGTCAAATGGTCAATTTGTCTAAGTGCAGGAATTTCTAAATTAGGAAGTCCTGACTTCTCTTAGCAATTTCCCTAAGTTGCATTCTTTTTTGGGTTTTGGTCAAAACATAAAAATTATAGTTCTAGGTCCTATAAAGATTTTGGCTTTGGTTTCACTGCATTTTCAGCTTTGTAGAGTAAGTTATGATATTTTTGCCACAAATGGTCGGATGGTAAATATCCAAGATTTTCTAGGCAGTTTTGGATTTAGCAGTTTTGTTGGGCTAATTTTGGTTAGCAATTTGATTAGGTTAGGGTCAGAACTGAGTTCTAAGTTCTTCATAAGAAATGTTCTCCTATGTCTAGGCTTTCTAATGGTTTAAAAATTAGGTCATTCTGACCTTTCTAGAGTGAGTTATGGCCATTTGAACATTTACTATTTATATGGTCATTTTTCCAGGTCCACCATATGGTTACCCAGATTCAAGCCAACTTTTGATCATTTTGGGTTTGGTTTTTGGACATGATTTCTTCATAAAAAATGTTGCATTATGTCCTAAGTTTCATCTCCAATTAGCCTCATACCAATTGGAGCAACATAGCTCTACTTATGGTCATTTAAACACACTAGACTCATAGGTCCAGAATTCCTGCAATGAAACAACACTCTCAATTTTCCATTCCACTCAACTTCCAAACTTCAATACACATTCACGACACTTCAAATAATCCATAATTGATCTCACAACATCAATTCAGCAGCAATTTAACAAATCTCCAAATTCAGAAAACCCAAACTCAATTGGCTAAAATTTCAAAATCTAAAAGATTTAGTAACACGAACCTTGTTTCTTAGGTTCAATCAACCTCAATTCACCCTTCCAATCAACCAAAGCTTGAATCCTTTCTTGTTCCCCTTTCTAGCAAAATTTTAACTTCACAAAATTTTCCAAATTCCTCTCTTTTCTTGCTTGGATTCTCCAAATTGATGCTCAAGGTCAGTTTTTCTTTCAATTTCAATTAGGGTTTGTAAGAAAATTTAGGGTCATTAAAGCTTATCTTAAGCTCTAATGGAGCAAAGAAAGGAAAAGATGAGAGAAAGATGTCTTGGCCGGCTAGTTGCTGGAATTGAAGATGAGTGTTTTTTATTTTTCTCTTCTTTTAATGATATTTATATTATTTAGATATTTAATGGCAAAGTGGTAATTATATTAGAATGGCAAACTTGTAATTCCTTTAATCTTTATAATTATTTATTTTGACTTTGTTAATAATTATATTTAATTTAATTTTTTTTTAATCTCAATTACTTAAATTAATTTAGCTTTATGACTTAATAAATTTCATTCTTGGTCAATGTGAGACTTATAAATTTCATTGATCGAATTTTGTTCTTACAGAGTTTTCGGTTTATCTTTCTTTCTTTATTCTTTTACTCATTTTTAATTAAATTTTTATCAATATTTATTCATATTTTATGTCAATAGTCTCACTTACTTGAATGGACAAGTTGGTCAAAAATCATCTCTGAAGGTAAAATGACCAAAATGCCCTTCGTTTTGCTTAACGAGCTAAAATTGTTAGTACCGATTTATAAAATTCTCTGAGCAATTTCTGTTAGCAGTATGCTCTATAGCATATCATTTAGTATGTATCTTATACATCTTTTATTAATAAAAGGCATTTTCACTTTTCCATTTACATAACATATTTTTGTGTAATAGAAAAGGTCCATTGATATGTTGTTAGAAATTATATTCTTAAGTTGTTAAGAATATGAGTGACAATATTTCTAGCACAAAGTATCATAAATAGGTTCACAATCGAGGATATTTCACAATAAAGACATGACTTATCCAGTAAGATTGTATTCACGTTTATTCCCAAGTTATTTATATGAGATATAAATAAGATGGAATGGTGAGTCTCATGCCATATAACAAAAATGATAGGCACTTATACATGATAAGTAGACTGAACCGATGACATTTATGACAAGCACATGGAGTTTACTCTTGTCAATGCATTGTCATAAATCATATCAGTGCATATAATCTTTAGACCTGAGATAGCACAGTTATCTTGTATATAGGTGGCTTGAGTTTGATAATGCTTTCATATTTGTACTGTGTATAGGTATATGGGCATGTGTTGGCTCCTACTAGTTATATATGGAGGTAGGTGTTGATCAAGATGGAATCTGTTCCTCTAAGTAAATAGGGATAAAATCCTATGTTCATTAAATTGTTCTTGATATTTCAAGTTCCTGGCTAGGACAGATAAATTTAATCAGAAAAGAGTTTCTGATGAGAAAATCTTTTTAATCAAGAACTAGAATTAAAAGAGAACATAATATTTATAGCAAATGGGGTTTGACATAAACCATGACTCCAGCTTGAGTTGGGATTTTGTAACAGAGAGATTCTAGTGCATGGTAACATATGATTATAGGTTCATTTAAGGTAAACCTTATTACTGATTGGGTGGCCATGGTATGCTATGCTAGGTGTTAACCATGGTCTATGAGGTACATAAAATGATTTAGAGAAATCATTTATGGCAAGAAAGAGTTTTGATGATATTAAGAGTTGATATCATGTCTCATTGTCAATTAGTGATGAGCCTAGTAAGTCACACACATACACAAGTAATCACCAAATTAAATATGATTTAATTAATTAATTAAATAGTTTAATTGATTAATTAAATAATTTTGGTTTGCAATTAGATCGCAAAGTCCCTAGCATGACTTGAAACCAAATCTAGGTTATTGGATGTATAGTATAAGTTAAATTTATATTTAAAGTGTTTAAATATGAATTTAATTAATGAGAAATTAATTAATATAGATTAATTAATTAATTTATATTTGATATAAATTGATTAGAAGAAGAGAAATAATTATTTTGGGTTGAGAACTCAAAATTAAGGCACAGGGGTATTTTGGTTATTTCACAGGGTGACATGTGGCACTACATATAAGCTTGCAAAATGTCTTTTAATCATGTAAGATGATTAAAATTAAAATTAAAATTAAATATAGGTTTGATACTTGGCACAATGTGATTGGGTCAATAAAACCTAGAACCAATCAGAAGGTGACATGTGGCAAGGGTTTTAAGTGGTGACCTAGCTATATAAGTGTAAGGATGTAAGAACAAAAACAACCAGCTGCTGCCTCCCTTTGTGCTGCCACCCTTGAGGCTGTCATCCTCTCTTCTTCTTCATCTCTCATCAATGTAAAGAGTTTGGCCAACATTCTCTTAAATTAAAATTGCTAGAAATCATTTATAGTATTTTGTTTACATCTCTAATCTCTCAAAAGGCAAAACTTGATTGTCTAATTCATAAAAAAAGCTGTAGAAGCTGTTCAAGGGCTGCCATAGGTGATCTTGGTGTAGACAAGCTAGAGGGACAACATCTGATGTCCTAAAGATGCATCCCAAAGGTGCCAAACACACTGCAGTGCATCAAGAGGTTAGTGCACTTGTTCTTGATCTAATCTAGGGTTCTAAAATTAATCTAATTAATTCTAAAATATTAAATGAAAAATACAGATCCAAAGAAATATTAAAAGAGTTTTAATATATTGTTTATCATTGAAATCAAATAGATAAAAATGAATCTTGCATGATGCATGTGACCCTAGGTGAAAATTTTTGAATTCAATGATATAAACTTGTGTTTTTCATGCTTCCGCTCCTTCAATTGGTATCAGAGCCATGTTATATTTGCCATTTAGATTATTCAATATGAGATTTGATTGTGTGATTTGATCAAAAGTTGATCAATTCATTGCTGGTTGGAATGAACAAGGTGGCGGCATGGTGGAGTTCACCATGGGTGTGCATGGTTTGGCTCCTCCCATGGTGTGCACATGGCTTGGCCTTGGATTTTGAACTTGTTACATGATTTAAGGCTCATCCTATGACTAATTAAAATGTTTAATTAGGAGTTTTAATCACACAATTAAATTATGATTCAGATCTTAATTTTTAAAATAGTTTGAATGTGATTCAAATCTGAATTTGAAAAGTTGTTTGAATGTGATTCAAGACTGAATTTTTAAAGTTGTTTGAATGTGATTCAAATCTGAATTTTTAAAAGTTGTTTGAATGTGATTCAAATCTAAAATTTTAAAAGTTGTTTGAATGTGATTCAAATCTGAATTTTAAAAGTTGATTGAATATGATTCATATCTGAATTTTTAAATTTGTTTGAATGTGATTCAAATCTGAATTTTTAAATTTGTTTGAATCATATTCAAATATGAATTTTTAAATTAAATATGAGATATTCAATTTAATTTAAGTATGTACATTTTATTTAATTGTTAAATAGTGATATTCATGATGGATGATCATGGACTATAAAAGACCAATGTGATTGGATTTTTTTCTTTTATGTTTCTTTGGGTTGTAAATTAATTTATTTATTTCAATTTATTTTGGGCATGTATTATAAAGGTTGTAATACTTTTGGGTTGTAATTTCATTTATTTAGTTCTTGTAAATTCGCCTTGGTATGCCAAGGATTACTATGTAATTGGATTGCAAGAAGATTAAGGAGGTCAAGAGCATTGGTAGGACCAATGGGAGGAATTCAAGATCAAGTGTTCATTATGTACTCCTTCAGCAACTCATGTAAAATGAATGAATGAAATGCACTTAGGAATGCCCTGATTCAATTCTTAGTGGCTTAGAATTGAATCCCTTAGAAAAGTCCATGATCATACCATATATAATTATTATCCATGAATGCATGAGATGTATGGGAATGTATGCAATTATATGATATATGCATCCTAATTGGATAATGTGCAAAGTTAGACCATAATAGTAATTAAGACGACTACAAAATCTTCGAAACAAATGATTAAGTTGGATATGCTATAATTAAAGTAATTATAACATGGGCCCTCCATTGGGGCAATTATTTTAAGAAATTTTAAATAGTTGCATATGATGCAATTATTTAAGAGATTTTCTTAAGAATAATTGTTAAGCATGAGATGTTATAAATATGTAAATGGTTTGGTGGCCAATATTAGATGTACCTGAGGACATTAGAATTATTTGCATAATTACTGGCTCAATGGGATCAACTTAACTAATGCAAGATAAGTCAATAACGGATGTACCTGAGATTTTGAGCATTAGGGGCTAGGTGAAGGATTGAACCTCACATGAGATGTGATGTGTAACGATCGGGCTCCAACCACTAGAGGAATTGTCTGCTTTGGCCATAAGCCTCACGGTTTTGTCCCACAGGTGGAATGGAGAACTTTCCAGGAGATCACCCATCTTAGGATTTCTCTCAAGCGAGCACGCTTAACCCTGGAGTTCTTCCAACTCTTCAGGCTATTCCACCAAAAGGCGCCTCTAGTGATTGGTTCCCCCATTTTATATGTCATTACTTTTTGAGCCCAAGACCATCTTCGTGTTTTGCTGATGTGGGATTTGCCTAAGGGACCTTTCTCGCCCCCTTTCGGGACTCAGCGTCCTGGCTGAGGTTTGCCCCACCATCGCCCAAGAGGACACACGAGCGACTCTGATACCAATTGTAATGATCGGGCTCCAACAACTAGAGGAATTGTCCGCTTTGGCCATAAGCCTCATAGTTTTGTCCCATAGGTGGAATGGAGAACTTCCCAGAGGTCACCCATCCTAGGATTTCTCTTAAGCGAGCACGCTTAACCCTGGAGTTCTTCCAACTCTCCAGGCCATTCCACCAAAAGGCGCCTCTAGTGATTAGTTCCCCCATTTTATATATCATTACTTTTTGAGCCCAAGACCATCTCCGTGCTTTGCCGATGTGGGATTTGCCTAAGGGACCAATAAATGTAACACCCCTCACCCGACTACAGTGTAGCCGAGCGAGGCGTGCTACATTCGGTGCCAGAGCACCCTATCTTATCTTACTTTATTCCTTTAATCATTTGATCTCATTATGTTTTAATATTAATTATTTTTAGACGGAGAAACTAGCAAAGTTTCTCCTATTTTATTATCAGTTGGCGTATTTCACTATTTACCTGCTTGAAATTTTCAATAATATTTTATAATAAAAATATAATTCATGCTCATCATATTCATCTCACTTTCAATTCTTGTAATTCACATCTCATTCATATATCTCAATTTCATATTCATTTCCATTCATGCATAATTTATATATATAAATTCTCAAGTTTCATTAATTTACATGATTTACAGAATTAATTACAGTTCTATAATCTATATTTCAACATACAATTCATAGTTTGCATTACAAATAATAACTAATTATAGTGTACAAAACACATAATATGATCTATATGGGCCCTATCTACGTGCATTGCTGAGGAGGTGACAACCTTGAACACTCTGCAGATCAGAACTCCAAAATCTCTGTTTAGTATTCTCTGAACTTTAACTTCAGTACCTGCGCGAGGAAATAAATCCATTGCGCTAAGCATTGCTGTTTAGTGGTGCAATAATATGACAAGGAAATAATATAACAAGTAAAAATAATTGGAGCATATTTTCTATATTCAAGAATTTTACTGGGTTCATATGAAATTTTCCATACAATACATTTTTTTTTTCATTTATGTAGTACCTTTTTTTTGTCATTTATGTTGCTCTCTAAAATCACTTCTTTCATAAGTTTACAGTAATCATTTATATAATGTACAAATAAATCTAAAATTTATACTTATACTTATGTTCTTATGAAAATCACATTCATGGTGCCTCGGGCCGTCATGCCATGGGACACAGAACGTCAGCCACGCATGCAGTTAGTATGACTAAAAAGCCATGATAACACATAATTGGCCATTAAGCCATGAGTGCGGGCATAAGGCCATGAATGCGGGCATAAGGCCATGAATGCAGGCATAAAGCCATGAATACAGGCATAAAGCCATGAATACAGGCATAAAGCCTTTCACAGTACTGCTAAAACAATTCCCTATTGGCATGCCAATCTATCCAATCTGACACACATGTTTAGGCAATACAAGGGCACATAGTACCATGAAGAGTTTATAAGTTTCATCATTTCATTATATTTTTCATTTATATTTTTATAGTATTCTAATTTTATTTATAATGGAAACATAATTTCCAAATTCACATTTCTAGGTACTTTATGCATTCATCGTAATATTCATACTAATTACAATTCACATTCATTTAATCTCATGTACCATTCACATTCAAAACATCTTTCCTTTCTCTCTTAATGGGAACTTAAATCCCAAATGACACTTTTATCACATTTATTCATTGAACAATCTATTCATGTAAGGTGCATTTCATGCTTCAAGTTGTATTGCTAATATATTATGAACTCCATTGGTGTTGGGAGTATAAGTCTCAACAATCCATCTAGGTTAATTTCATTTCCTATTCAAGTGTATCACTCATGTTTTATTAGACCTACTAGTAATGGGAATATAAATCTTAATTATATATTCACATAATTTAAATGTTCATTAAGTCATTTAGGTAAATTACTATTTCTATTCCAAGTAATCCATCAATATTTCATGGATTTCAAATTTATGGCCTTAATTTCCCTTTAACAAATTTGTCTAGGATGCATAGTCCACATTTGTCATACAATTCTATGCATTTAAGCTTAGAATTGGTTCTAGGTCTTCATCTTAGTTTGCTAATCATTTTGATTATGATTCACCTTACTAGTCAACCAAAATGTTGACTTTTTCATACTTAATGGATATGTTAATTCTAATTACACAAAGATCCCACATTTTGAGTTTTACATTTGCTAGTATTAATTGCCAATTGCAATTTAAAGTCTCCTAGATGCATTTCTAAATTTTCAGTTTTGATTACCTAAGATTAATATTCCATTGGACAATTTTACAGTGGAAACTGAGCTAACTTTTCTTCATCAAAGTTTTTCCTTATTGTGCCTTCTTTAATTCCCTTTTTGAATCACTCTATTTGGAGTTTTGTACCTCAAGTTATGGTCATTTTACTATAACTGGCCGGAGTGACCTGTACCCATAATTTCTGGGCAATTTGGTTCTGCCAGATTTGGTGACCTAAGTTTGGTTGGCAATTTGACTAGGTTATGGTCAGAATTTCGATTTGTGTTCTTTATGAAAGTTGTAGGGCTATGTCTCAGATTTTGGCAGGTAAAATTTCAGATCAATTGAACTTTTCTATATTAATTTATGACCAAATGAATGAATACTATTCATTTGGTCATTTTACCCAGGCAGAATGTAAGTTACTCGGATTAGGGCAATTTTTAGGTCATCTTGGTTTGGTTTTCTGGGCAAAGTTTCTTCATCAAAGTTGTACCATTATGTGTCTAGTTTCATGTCCAATTGGATTTGCACCAATTGAACCTATACAACTCCATTTATGGCTACCCAAACCTGCTGCACTCACAACTAGTCCTACAGTGCACACTGGACAGCATACCTAACCTCAATTCCCATGGCACAAATCACTTAATTTCCTAATCAAACACAGCCAAATGGTCACTAATTGACCATTAGGACTTCCATTCACCAACACATTAGCAAAACCTTAACTTCATGCCTCAAACCCTAGTTTTCAAATGTCCATTCATGCACATACATTAATTAAACATACTAATTCATTATCACTCTACATATACACTTCAAACACCACCTCTAATCCACTTTAATCCATCAAAATAATCATAACTACTTCCCCCCATACAGCTGCCAAAATTTGTAGATGCCCAAACATGCACATATTTATTCAATTTTCTAAATTTCCTAGCATAAATAATGTTACTACCACAAAATCTAAAGAAAATGAGAAGAAATAGGCACAACCCTTGTGTGAGCAGAATTTTCCCTCATCCAATCTTAAATTTTCCTTCACTTTCTTGGTTTTCTTGGTAGCCAAACACATCCTCAAGGTATAAGAATAATTTTTTGTGAAGGGGCCTAAGGGTTTTGGGGTGAAAAACTTGGGGAAATCAAGCTTGCAAGACCAAACACATGGTGGAAACCCTCTCGTCTCTCCCTCTAAGTTTTGGCTGCCCAAGGGATGAAGATGGGAGTGCAGATTGGATTTTAATTTTGTCTCTTTTTAATTAGTTTTCATCCCTTTTAATTAGTTTGTCAAGTTGTGATTGGGTGTAGAGTGTTTAATGACATCATGTGATGTCATAATTCTTAATTTCTTTTATTTTTCTTTCTTTTTCTTTTCTACTCATTTTCAATTAAATTTTTAGCAATATTTATTCAAATTGTATATCATAAAAATTATTTACTTAAATAGATAAGTTGGTAAAAAATCGTCTCTGAAGGTGAAATGACCAAAATGCCCTCAGTTTGGCTTATTAAGCCAAAATTGTCTGTATCGATCGAAAAATTTTTCTAAGCATTTTCTTGGCATTCTAATGCTATAAAAACCTCAATGACTCTTCTCTGGAGTCCTAAAAATTGTTTTATGAATTTTCTCCCTGGTTTAGGGCCTTTAGCTGCGAAGACCGCAACTTTCCACTGGGTTACCCATCGCTAGGGCACCAGCTCATTTAACTTGGTTGTATTTTATTTCCAAAATTTTTCCTTAATTTTTCTTATTAATATTGAGTAATTTATGATTCCTCACTCTAGTCTAAATATTTTTTCAGACGCTCGAGCTATCCAGACCGACACCGGCCACCGAAATTGTATAATGTACGGAATTGCTACAGTGAGGGTGTTACAATTCTTCCCCTCTAACAAAAATTTCATCCTCGAAATTTACTTGACATAAGCAATCAACAACTCTAATGCCAAGAAACCTCAATGACTCTTCTGTGGAGTCCCAAAAATTATTTTATGAATTTTCTCCCGGGTTTCTGACCTTTAGTGAAGACCGCAACTTTCCATCAAGTTACCCATCGCTAGGGCACCAGCTCATTTAACTTGGTTGTACTTTATTTCTAAAATTTTTCCTTAATTTTTCTTATTAATATTTGAGTTATTTATGATTCCTCACTCTAGTCTAAATATTTTTCCAGATGTTCTAGTTATTCAAACTGACACCGGTCACCGAAACAGTAGAATGTACGGAATTGCTACAGTGAGGGTGTTACAATTCTTCCCCTCTAACGAAAATTTCATCCTCAAAATTTACCTGACATAAGCAATCGATAAACTGCTACCTCCTTACTTCTACACCTTTCCGTGTTATCATACTTCACTTTCTCCTTAGTCTCAATCCTATCCTCAAGCAGTTCTGCACTCATCCTTTTTCATCTTAAATACAGCCTCCTTCTTATCTCCATTCGCTATCTCATTATCTTTTCACTCTCTTATTCCATACCCTAACCTAAAATAAGTGGGAAATACAGATCTGCAATAGTATCACCCCAACTCTTATGAATGCAATGCATGATATGCAGTCTATCTAGGTCTAGAAACGCCTAAACCGTGCTATGATACCAATAACTATAACACCCCTCACCCGACAACAATGTAGCCGAGTGAGGCGTGCTACATTCAGTGCCGGAGCACCCTATCTTATCTTACTTTATTCCTTTAATCATTTGATCTCGTTATATTTTAATATTAACGATTTTTAGATGGAGAACCAGTGGAGTTTTCCCTATTTTATTATCAGTTGACGTATTTTACAATTTACCTGCTTGAAATTTTTAATAATATTTTGTAATAAAAATATCATTCATGCTCATCATATTCATCTCACTTTCAATTCTTGTAATTCACATCTCATTCATATATCTCAATTTCATATTCATTTCCATTCATGCACAATTTTTATATATAAATTGTCAAGTTTCATTAATTTACATGATTTACAGAATTAATTACAGTTCCATAATCTATATTTCAACATACAATTCATAGTTTACATTACAAATAATAACTAAATATAATGTACAAAATACATAATATAATCTATATGGGCCCTATCTACATGCATTGCCAAGGAGGTGACCACCTTGAACACTCTGTAGATCAGAACTCCAAAATCTCTGTTTAGTATTCGCTGGGCTTTAACTTCAGTACCTGCGCGAGGAAACAAATCCATTGCGCTAAGCATTACTGCTTAGTGGTACAATAATATAACAAGGAAATAATATAACAACTAAAAATAATTGGAGCATATTTTCTATACTCAAGAATTTTACTCGGTTCATATGAAATTTTCCATAAAATACCTTTTTTTTTTCATTTATGTAGTACATTTTTTTTGTCATTTATGTTGCTCTCTAGAATCACTTCTTTTATAAGTTTACAATAATCATTTATATAATGTACAAATAAATCTAAAATTTATACTTATACTTATATTCTTATGAAAATCACATTTGTAATTTTATTTAAGTTATAATTCTTCTACTAGTCTTTTTATAACTTCCTTGATACTTTCTAAGTTGTTTACAATCATTTCGTAATATTTAAAATTTTTAGAACTAATTTAATTTAGTTTAGATCATTCTAAGGAACAAATTTTTGGAGCTAATCTAATTTATTTCAGAACTTCTTCTCATTTATTTACTTTCTAACATTTTTAATTGCTAATATTAATAACTTATTTTAATAAATTAGACTGCCCAAGTAACCTATGACAGTGACTAAATCGATAACGTCATTGGCATCGCACACCGCGGTGCCTCGGGCCATCATACCATGGGACGCAGAACGTCAACCACGTATGCAGTCAGTATGGCTAAAAAGCCATGATAACACATAATTGGCCATTAAGCCATGAGTGCGGGCATAAAGCCATGAATGCAGGCATAAAGCCATGAATACGGGCATAAAGCCATAAATACAGGCATAAAGCCTTTCGTAGTACTTTTAAAACAATACCCTATTGGCATGCCAATCTATCCAATCTGACACACATGTCTAGGCAATACAAGGGCACATAGTACCATTAAGAGGTTATATGTTTCATCATTTCATTATATTTTTCGTTTATATTTTTATAGTATTCTAATTTTATTTATAATGGAAACATAATTTCCAAATTCACATTTCTAGGTAATTTATGCATTCATTGTAATATTCATACTAATTATAATTCACATTCATTTAATCTCATGTACCATTCACATTCAAAACATCTTTCCTTTGTCTCTTGATGGGAACTTAAATCCCAAAAGACACTTTTATCACATTTATTCATTCAACAATCTATTCATGTAAGGTGCATTTCATGATTCAAGTTGTATTGCTAATATATTATGAACTCCATTGGTGTTGGGAGTATAAGTCTCAACAATCCATCTAGGTTAATTTTATTTCCTATTCAAGTGGTATCACTCATATTTTATTAGACCTACTAGTAATGGGAATAAAAATCTTAATTATATATTCACATAACTTAAATGTTCATTAAGTCATTTAGGTAAATTACTATTTCTATTCCAAGTAATCCATGAACATTTCATGGATTTCAAATTTATGGCCTTAATTTCCCTTTAATAAATTTGTCTAGGATGCATAGTCCACATTTGTCATACAATTCTAAGCATTCAAGCTTCGAATTGGTTCTAGGTCTTCATCTTAGTTTGCTAATCATTTTGATTACTATTCACCTTACTAGTTAACCAAAATGTTGACTTTTTCATACTTAATGGATATGTTAATTTTAATTACACCAAGATCCCACATTTTGAGTTTTACATTTGCTAGTATTAATTGCCAATTGCAATTTAAAGTCCCCTAAAAGCATTTGTAAATTTTCAGTTTTGATTACCTAAGATTTATATTGCATTGGACAATTTTACAGTGAAAACTGAGCTAACTTTTCTTCATCAATGTTGTTCCTTATTGTGTCTTCTTTAATTCCCTTTTTGAATCACTTTATTTGGAGTTTTGTAGCTCAAGTTATGGTCATTTTACCATAACTGGCCGGAGTGACTTGTACTCAGAATTTCTGGGCAATTTGGTTCTGCCAGATTTGGTGACGTAAGTTTGGTTGGCAATTTGACTAGGTTATGTTCAGAATTTGGATTTGTGTTCTTCATGAAAGTTGTAGGGCTATGTCTCAGATTTTGGCTGGTAAAATTTCAGATCAATTGAACTTTTCTACACTGATTTATGACTAAATGAATGAATACTGTTCATTTGGTCATTGTGCCCAGGCAGAATGTAAGTTACCCGGATTAGGACAATTTTTAGGTCAACTTGGTTTGGTTTTCTGGGCAGAGTTTATTCATCAAAGTTGTGCCATTATGTGTCTAGTTTCATGTCCAATTCGCCTTGCACTAATTGAACCCATACAACTCCATTTATGGCTGCCCAAACCTGCTGGACTCACAACCAGTCCTGCAGTGCACACTAGACAGCATACCTAACCTCAATTCCCATAGCACAAATCACTTAATTTCCTAATCAAACACAGCCAAATGTCACTAATTGACCATTAGGACTTCCATGCACCAACACATGAGCAAAACCTTAACTTCATGCCTCAAACCCTAGTTTTCAAATGTCCATTCATGCACATACATCAATTAAACATACTAATTCGTTATCACTCTACATATACACTTCAAACACCACCTCTAATCCACTTTAATCCATCAAAATAATCATAACTACTTCCCCCCATACAGATGCCAAAATTTGTAGATGCCCAAACATGCACATATTTATTTAATTTTCTCAATTTCCTAGCATAAATAATTTTACTAGCACAAAATCTAAAGAAAAAGAGAAGAAATAGGCACAACCCTTGTGCGAGCAGAATTTTCCCCCATCCAATCTTAAATTTTCCTTCACTTTCTTGGTTTTCTTGGCAGCCAAACACATCCTCAAGGTGTGTGACACCCCTTACCCGTCTACAGTGTAGCCGAGTAAGTTATGCCACTCAGTGTGTCAGAACACCAATTCATGTTTCAATTTCAATTAATCCTTTTTAATTCATTTATTTATAATTTTTTATAAATCTAAATTTTTCTGCAAATTTTATAGAAAATCCGGCAGAGTGCCGACTATAAATTGGAAAAACAGTTCTTCTGAACCTATTAAAAACCCTTTCAATAATATCATCACATTATTCTCAATCAACCTCCAATATATTCTCAACAATTTCTCAATTCACTTCAATATCTCAAAAATTCAATTCAATTCAAAACACAATCAATTCAATGAAAAATGCACAATTTATTACTGAACATATTCCATAGATACTTACATCAAAAGCATAATTACATGAATTTATAATATACATTACAGAAGGTTACAAAATACAAAATATCAAAATATCAAAATGGCCTAATGTCCTACCAAATGCACTGCAATGTGAGGTGACTCTGAACTCTGAGTGCAGATATGAAGGCTCACTCTGTATGAGGCCTGCTGGACTCCCCAGCTATGTCTCCAGTACCTGCGCATGGCAAAAGCGACGCGCTAAGCAATTCTGCTTAGTGGTGACAATATAAAATAAAATAAAATAAAAACATGTGTGCAGAATGTATGTTTACATTTTTGGTGTAAACTAAGTCTCAAATGTTTATTGCAATATTATTCAATTGAAGTTTGGTAAGATTTATTAATACTGCCCGAGTAACCTATACTAGTTGGACGGATCGATAAACGGTAACCAGTGCATGGGTACTAAGTACCTCGGACCATCACACCATCGGTCACATTATGTCTCCTGTGCAGCATGCGACTAATAAGCTGTGACAATTATCGGGGATTAAACCCGAGTATAACAACTCAATATCATAGCCAAAGGCTATTATGTCACAGAATGGCATGGGAAGCCATGAAATACAGAATGGCATGAAGCCATATGTAGTACTGCTAATAGAACCCTATTGGCATGCCAACCTATCCAAACCAATCACATTAGGCCTACTAGGGCATTTAACACTTTCATTTATGTAATTCTTTGAAATTGAATTTTTATGATTACTATTGATTTCATTGGTCAGCCAAAATGTTGACTTTTGCATTGACAATAGGTAAATTAGTTTAAATATGATCAACATACCACATTTTGCATTTTAAACTTGTTGGTATTGGTTGCCAATACCATCTCTAAGTTTAATGTGAATTGGACAAAATTTTCAGTTTTCAAGCTTTGGGTTTACTGTTTCATTAGTCATTTTTACAGTGGGAATTTTGAAAAATGCTCAACATGAAAGTTGTTTCTCATTTTGTCTAGTTGAATTTGCTTTTTTGAATCACTCCATTTGGAGTTTTGTAGCCCAAGTTATGGCCTAAAAACCATAACTGGCCGGATTGGACTGATTCCAAAATTCTGGGCAAATCTGTTTCTGCCAGATTTGGTAACTCCAGTTTGGTTGGCAATTTGACTAGGTTATGGTCATAATTTGGGTCAAGTTTCTTCATGAAAGTTGTTGGTCTATATGTCTCCTTGTTTCTGGTAAAATTTCAGGTCAATTGGACCTTTCTACATTGATTTATGGCCAAATGACCAAACACTATTCATTTGGTCATTTTGCCCAGGCAGATTGCAGGTCACCTGGATTAGGGCAAACTTTTGGTCAAGTTGGTTTGGTTTTCTGGGCATGGTTTCTTCACCAAAGTTGTGCCATTATGTGTCTAGTTTCATGTACAATTGGCCTTGCACCAATTGGACCTCTATATTTCAAGTTATGGTGCCCAAACTTGCTGGACTCATGTCCAATTCTGCAGGTCACCTAGGGCAGCCACACTAATCTCAATTCCCACAACCCAATTCACTTCATTTTTTATTCAAACCAAACCAAATGGTCACTAATTGACCATTAAAGCCTACTTCCATCATCACATGATCAAAGTCTCATTCCTCAACCCAAACCCTAACTCAACATTTCAAAACAATGCATTATCATTGCATTTATCAATTCCCTTATGAGATACTCATTAAGGGCAGCCATACTTGTAACACCCCTAAGTTCGGTAGTGCGTTCTGCTGTTCCGGTGACCAGTGCCGACCGGACAGCTAGGATGCCTAGAACCACACTTCAATGAGAGTGAGGAGACATAAAATAATGAAATACAAGAAAAGAAAGTACAAGAAAAACAAAGGAAAAATGATAGCAAAGAAATGTGATCAAGTTAAGCAGTGAAACCTAACGATGGGTGACCAGACCGAAGTCACGGCGTGGACCGTTGGTATTGGACTGAGGAACCACTGAAAACATTTTAAGGACATAAATAGACCCTTATTGAAGTATAAATCTCATTAGAAAGATTAAAGAAAAATTAAATAATTAGTACAAAGAAAAGTGAGAAATCAAAAAACAGACAAAACCCGGTAATACCGAAAAATCGGGAATACCACCTGAACAGGGGCATTATGGTCATTTGACATCCCGAAGTGTCTTTTGACCTAAATATCCATTAAAAATAAATAATATTACACTTAGAAAATGAAATGAAAAATTAATTTGGTGGTACATAAAGTAAATAGCCAAAAATGGAGTGAAAAATGTGTAAATAACACATTTAAGCATTATTATATAATTAAATGAGTAAGTGGACCACTAAAGGATTAAATTAAACATAAAATGTGGCTGATGTAAGTCCACTAAACCCATCAGAATGTTCATCTTCCTCATTTCATAAACATTGCCGAATTGAAGAAAATGGGAACCACCATGGCCATTTTTCATGCAAGCTCATCTAACCACTCATTTCACTTCTAATCACTTGAGTTCCTTCATCAAAAATGGTTTACACACCGCAAGGAAGATATTGACACCAAATTTGAGAAGTTTGGTGAAGGTTTAGCAAGTTACAATCAAAGGTAAGTTTACACTTTTGAGAATTCCTTTGTTAAACTTTATGTTCATGTTATGGGTGTTAGTTTGGTGAAGGAAATTTTAAAGTTTAAATAGTTATTGAGATAGCCATTTTTGGACAGCCATGGGGTCACGCATTTGATGATTTATTATGCATATAATTGATGAGAAATAATGTTGATCATGGTGATTTAATATCCTAGTGAATTATTTCACATATATATGTTGATTTATGCACTTGGATGGGAATTGGTTAATTTGTAGGGCACTTTGATGTTGGAGGACAATTTTCGGCAGCTTGGAAAACTTGAGTAAATGTATGTAGTCATGGAAGTGTAGGCAGAATATTGACCTAGAAGTATTGATGGATATGTATGTAGATTGATATTGTAAAGTGTATGTAAGATTTGTAATGGTTAGGTGTGTATGTAATGGTATTTAGAACTTGTGAATGTGAATTATATTTGGTGTGTTGAGGGTAATTGTAATCTGCCCAAAGTAATGTTAATGTAAAGTAGAATATGCTTTTGGTAATGTACCAAAACAGATTGGTAGGGAAGTGAACAAATTGCAAGGTAAATGTGTGTGATTGATGTGTGTTAAGCAAAGTAACCAAGGGCAGTGTACATTTTAGCTAATAAGTTTAAATGTGTAACCTCAATTGGTATGAGACCAATTGGAGGTGAAACTAGGCATAAAATGTGCCAACTTTCATTGAGAGAACATACCAAAATTCTGCTTGCAAGGTGATGTGAAAAATGACCAATTCGGATTAGGTACACTTGAGACCTAAAAACTGACCATTTGGGCAGCAGTGAGTGTTTAGGCCATAACTCACTCAAAACAGGTCCAATTGACCTGAAATTTTGACCAAGAATAGTTAAGACCCATACCTACAAGTCTTATGAAGACACCAAAACCCAGAAATGACCAGAAGCAAGTCAAAAAGCTTGCACAAGTTCGGGTCCAAAAACTGGCCGAACCAAAGTTGACCAAATTGACCAAAAATTGACCTAATTTGATACCAATTGACCAGCAATAGTATAATGACCATAACTTGGTCTACTTAACTCGGATTGACCTGAAATTTTGCCCCGCGTGCAATAAGACCTAGATCTACAAGTTTGTAGTTTTGACCAAAACCCAAAAACCGAGGGAACTAGGCCGTCCGGATAGGTCAAACCAGTATCCCGAATCGACAAGTGGCATTAAAATGCACTAAACAAGGAAACGAGTTTGGCAAAACGTACCAAACCTAAAACCCTATCGAATGTGACATATTAACGACACTAAAACCTAATTTACCTAAAACGCAACGAGGGTCGGTATATTAGGTGATTAAGTGAATAATTGAGTTCAGTGCATTATTTACCAAACACCATCGATAGAGACAATTTAATTTTAATCAAACACTTCAATTGTGTTTCTCGCTAACAAGGACTCAAAAAAGGGAAAGAAATACTCGAGTCGGGACGGAGACAAATATCAGAGGTTTGTGCACAACAACTGTTTCTTTTGAATTATTTTCAATTGAAATAAATATTGACTATTGTATATTATTGTTTTAAATTGTGGAAATGTGTTTGGTGGACACTTATTGATTGAAAAACATTGTGAATGGTTTGAAACTGTGAAAAATTGTTTGAATGATATTGATGGATACTTATTGATTGAAAAGCACTGTAAATGGTTTTTGTGGAAATTGAAGTGAATTACGAATTGTGTTGCCATTTTGTGAATGAAATTATAACTTTGGAAATTTATTGGATTCTTACGGATCATTTGAATAAAATGTTTGGAATTGTTTTGACTCACAATTGGCATGACACTGATAATATGTTCCTCCTCCATTAATGGGGTGAGTGTGATTATTCCTCCCTCTTTGACTTATCAGTCTGGGGTGAGTATGATTATGTTCCTCCCTCTTTGACTTCCCAGTCTGAGGTGAGTATGGATGAGTACTCGTTATATAGCTAGCTCCCTCCCTCATTGATTTCGATTATTGGGGTGAGTATGTCTTGTCGTGGTGTACAACACGGCATATATGGAAAAATGTGTGTCATGACCTAAATTGTGTTATTGATTGGCAACATTGTATTGTTCAATTATTTGATCGAATTGTGTTATTGATTTGCAAAACGATATTATTCAATTATTTGATCGAATTGTGTTATTGATTTGCAAAAAGATATTGTTCAATTATTTGATCGAATTGTGTTATTGATTTGCAAAATGATATTATTCAATTATTTGATCGAATTGTGTTATTGATTTGCAAAACGATATTATTCAATTATTTGATCGAATTGTGTTATTGATTTGCAAAACGATATTATTCAATTATTTGATCGAATTGTGTTATTGATTTGCAAAATGATATTATTCAATTATTTGATCGAATTGTGTTATTGATTTGCAAAACGATATTATTCAGTTATTTGATCAATTGTGTTATTGATTTGCAAAAAGGTATTATTCAGTTATTTGATCAAATTGTGCATGAATTGGCAATACGGTATTCTTAAACTATTTGACTAAATTGTGTTATTATGAATTTTGATAATTTGTGAATTGGAGTTTAAATTCCTTATGACATTCATTGTCTTGAATTTAACTATGGTTTTAAGTATCCACTATTGATATGATTTATGAATTGTGATTTAAAATTTGTATTTGGTTAATGTTGTGCACCACTGAGACATTGTCTCAGCGATAGCTTTTTATTGCTGTCGCAGGTAGAGAGACAGACAGGGCAGCAGACTAGGCTGCTAGTACCGCCAGCGAGAGATTTTTGGGTATAGTGAGTATACCATATGTGGCATTTTGTACTGTAATGTATATTCACTGTATGTATATTTTGTTCTTGGTTTTGAGCAGTTGTAAATTTAAGTTGTACAGTAAAGTTGTAAAATAATTATGAGTTATTTGGCTTGTAAAAAATTGTGTTATATTTTTGTATCTTAGTCTTTGAAAATCACTGTGGATTTGACTTGAGAAATGTGTTGTGTTGATAAAAATGTTGGAGTTGAGATTTGAAAATATATTGAAGTGCTTTTTACAGGTTTTCTGAAGAACTGTTTTGTCCAAAATACAAATGGCACCTTGCCAAAATTTTTACAGATACTCCAAATAAATCAAATGAGTTAGTTGTTTCACTTCAGTTCACCAAAGTCTTTCACACCTGTAAATAGTGCTCACCACTGTAAAAGAAGTAAGAAAAGTTTTTAAAATCCCTTGTAGTGTATTTAATGGATTATCAGTAGACGGAGTTGGTAATTCATTAGGTATACTACGGGATCATGTTATGCCTTACAGAGGGGTAGGGTGTGACAATACTAGCATGTTAACTCCCCAAAAAGCATCACCATATTACTCTAACCATGGCTTCCAAAATTTTGGGTTAGCATACCAATGGTGTTTAATCAAATTTCTTTGTCATTTACACATATTTACAGTTCTTAAACATGAAATTAAAGTGAAATTCAAGGTTTAGGTCACTAACCTCTTAGGGAGCTAATCCAAAGCTTGCAAGAACTCTTTCTTTTTAATTCTTTTTGCTCCCAAAAGCTTCACTAGGATGTAAGAACAAATTTTTATGTTGCTAGGTTAGGGTTTTATTAAGAAAAGACTAAGGAATTCAAGCTTTGCAACCATGAAAATGGAGGAGGGAAAGGAGGAGTGTGGGGCGTATCTTTTGGGAAGATGAGTAGCTGCAGAATTTTTTCTAGACTTGTCTCTTTTTCTACCCAATTTATGTATTGTCAATGTCTTCCTTTAATTTGATTGGCCATCCCTTTTTAATTACCTCATGCTTACATAAGCATGAGGTAATAAATCTCATTTTCTTTCCATTTCTTATCTAATTAATTTCAATTAAATTTTTAACAACATTTAGTCATATTTTATGTTATATAAATTATTTATTTAACTGGACAAGTTGGTCAAAAATCATCTCTGAAGACGAAATGACCAAAAGGCCCTCCGTTTGGCTTAACGGGCCAAAATTGTCTGTACCGATTGAAAAATTTTTCTAAGTATTTTCTTGGCATTCTAATGCCATAAGAACCTCAATAACCCTTCTCTGGAGTCTCAAAAATTATTTTATAATTTTTTCTCCGGGTCTAGGGCTCCTAGTTGCGAGAACCGCAACTTCTCACTAGGTTACCCATCGCTAGGGCACCGGCTCATTTAACTTGGTTGTATTTTATTTCTAAAATTTTTGCTAAATTTTTTCTTATTAATATTTGAGTTAATTATGGTTCCTCACTTTAGTTTAAATATTTTTTTTTGGACGTTATAGCTGTCCAGACCGACACTGGTCACCGGAACAGTAGAATGTTCGGAGTTGCTACAGGGAGGGTGTTACAAGGTGTAAGAATAATTTTTTGTGAAGGGGCCTAAGGGTTTTGGGGTGAAAAACTTGGGGAAATCAAGCTTGCAAGACCAAACACATGGTGGAAGCCCTCTCGTCTCTCCCTCTACGTTTTGGCTGCCCAAAGGTTGAAGATGGGAGTGCAGATTGGTTTTTAATTTTGCCTCTTTTTAATTAGTTTTTATCCCTTTTAATTAGTTTGTCAAGTTGTGATTGGGTGTAGAGTGTTTAATGACATCATGTGATGTCATAATTCTTAATTTCTTTCATTTTTCTTTCCTTTTCTTTTCTACTCATTTTCAATTAAATTTTTAGCGATATTTATTCAAATTTTATGTTATAATAATTATTTACTTAAATAGACAAGTTGGTCAAAAAATGTCTCTGAAGGTGAAATGACCAAAATGCCCTCAGTTTGGCTTATTAAGCCAAAATTGTCTGTACCGATCGAAAAATTTTTCTAAGCATTTTCTTGGCATTCTAATGCCATAGAAACCTCAATGACTCTTCTCTGGAGTCCCAAAAATTGTTTTATGAATTTTCTCCCGGGTTTAGGGCCTTTAGCTGCGAACACCGCAACTTTCCACTGGGTTACCCATCGCTAGGGCACCAGCTCATTTAACTTGGTTATATTTTATTTCTAAAATTTTTCTTTAATTTTTCTTATTAATATTTGAGTTATTTATGATTCCTCACTCTAGTCTAAATATTTTTCCAGACATTCTAGCTATCCAGACCGACACCGGCCACCAGAACAGTATAATGTACGGAATTGCTACAGTGAGGGTGTTACAATTCTTCCCCTCTAACAAAAATTTCATCCTCGAAATTTACTTGACATAAGCAATCAACAACTCTAATGCCAATAAGCCTCAATGACTCTTCCCTGGAGTCCCAAAAATTATTTTATGAATTTTCTCCCAGGTTTAGGGCCTTTAGCTGCGAAGACCGCAACTTTCCACTGGGTTACCCATCGATAGGGCACCAGCTCATTTAACTTGGTTGTACTTTATTTCTAAAATTTTTCCTTAATTTTTCTTCTTAATATTTGAGTTATTTATGATTCCTCACTCTAGTCTAAATATTTTTCTAGACGTTCTAGCTATCCAGACCGACACCGGTCACCGAAACAGTAGAATGTACGGAATTGCTACAGTGAGGGTGTTACAATTCTTCCCCTCTAACAAAAATTTTGTCCTCAAAATTTACCTGACATAAACAATCGATAAACTGCTACCTCCTTACTTCTACACCTTTTCGGGTTATCATACTTCACTTTCTCCTTAGTCTCAATCCTATCCTCAAGCAGTTCTGTACTCATCCTTTTTCATCTTAAATACAGCCTCCTTCTCATCTCCATTCGCTATCTCATTGTCTCTTCACTCTCTTATTCTGTACCCTAACCTAAAATAAACGGGAAATACAGATCTGCAATAGTGTCACCCCAACTCTTATGAATGCAATGCATGATATGCAGTCTATCTAGGTCTAGAAACACCTAAACCGTGCTATGATACCAATAAATGTAACACCCCTCACCCGACTACAGTGTAGCCGAGTGAGGAGTGCTACATTCAGTGCCGGAGCACCCTATCTTATCTTACTTTATTCCTTTAATCATTTGATCTCATTATATTTTAATATTAATTATTTTTAGATCGAAAAACCAGTGGAGTTTTCTCTATTTTATTATCAGTTGACGTATTTCACTATTCATCTGCTTGAAATTTTTAATAATATTTTGTAATAAAAATATCATTCATGCTCATCATATTCATCTCACTTTCAATTCTTGTAATTCACATCTCATTCATATATCTCAATTTCATATTCATTTCCATTCATGCACAATTTATGTATATAAATTCTCAAGTTTCATTAATTTACATGATTTACAAAATTAATTACAGTTCCATAATCTATATTTCAACATACAATTCATAGTTTACATTACAAATAATAACTAAATATAATGTACAATATACATAATATGATCTATATGGGCCCTATCTACATGCATTGCTAAGGAGGTGACAACCTTGAACACTCTGTAGATCAGAACTCCAAAATCTCTGTTTAGTATTCGCTGGGCTTTAACTTCAGTACCTGCATAAGGAAACAAATCCATTGCGCTAAGCATTGCGGCTTAGTGGTGCAATAATATAACAAGGAAATAGTAAAACAAGTAAAAATAATTGGAGCATATTTTCTATACTCAAGAATTTTACTCGGTTCATATGAAATTTTCCATGCAATACATTTTTTTTTTTCATTTATGTAGTACAATTTTTTTTTGTCATTTATGTTGCTCTCTAGAATCACTTCTTTCAAAAGTTTACAATAATCATTTATATAATGTACAAATAAATCTAAAATTTATACTTATACTTATATTCTTATGAAAATCACATTTTTAATGTTATTTAAGTTATAATTCTTCTACTAGTCTTTTTATCACTTCCTTGATACTTTCTAAGTTGTTTACAATCATTTCGTAATATTTAAAATTTTTAGAACTAATTTAATTTAGTTCAGATCATTCTAAGGAATAAATTTTTGGAGCTAATCTAATTTATTTCAGAACTTCTTCTCATTTATTTACTTTCTAGCATTTTTAATTGCTAATATTAATAACTTATTTTAATAAATTAGACTGCCCAAGTAACCTATGACAGGCTAACTAAACTGGATAACGGGTCACTGGCACTGCACACCGCGGTGCCTCGGGCCATCAAACCATGGGACGCAGAACGTCAACCACGTATGCAGTCAGTATGGCTAAAAAGTCAAGATAACACATAATTGGCCATTAATCCATGAGTGTGGGCATAAAGCCATGAATGCAGGCATAAAGTGTAACACCCCTCACCCGACTACAGTGTAGCCGAGCAAAGTGTGCTACATTCGGTGCCGGAGCACCCTATCTTATCTCACATTATTCCTTTTGGATTTTGATCTCGTTATATTTTAATATTAATTATTTTTCGACGGAGAAACCAGCGGAGTTTCCCCTATTTTATTACCAGTTGACGTATTTTACTATTTACCTGTTTGAAAGTTTCAATAATATTTTATAAATAGAATCTCATCAATTATTTTCATAACCATCTCATAATTCACATCTCATTCATATATCTCAATTTCATATTCATTTCCATGCATTATATATATATTTCAAATCTGTCTTCGAATCCATACAATCTCATTCCTGCTCAAATCACATAAGTAAAATTTTCAAATTTCTTTAATTTACATAATTTCATAATTTACATGATATATAAATTAATTACATATGAAAAAGCTAATTTATTAAATTACATTACATTTCTATTATTTACCTGCTCATGATCTACATTATAATACAATATCTAGCATTTTAAACTAAATACAAAATATGATCTATATGGGCCCTATCTACATGCATTACTGAGGAGGCGACAACCTTGAATACTTCAGGCACTTCTGCAGATCTGGACTCCAAAAATCTTAGTCAAAGTACCTGCGCGAGGAAACAAATCCATCGCGCTAAGCATTGCTGCATAGTGGTGCAATAATAGAACAAGAAAATAAAATATACAAATAAAGAAAGAACGAAGCATAATTTGAATATTTAAGAATCAATTTAATTTAATACAATGTTTCTAACATTAATTATCTTTTGTTCTCATTTGTTTCGCTTTGAAAGCGTTTAATTCCGAAATTCACAGGGATAATGTACAACATACAGAATTAATAAAAATACTCACTTTATATTTATATGGCAATAGAAGGTATATTTAAAATATTTAGTTAAGTTATACCTATTTTTGCAACTCTTTTATCATTTTGCTTAACAATTTTTATGTGGTTTGGATCATTTCATAATTGTAACTAATTCTTTTGAAGTCTTATTAACTCATTTATTTGATTTCTAATATTTTTAATTACTAATAGTCTTAATTTATTTTAATAAATTACACTGGCTAAGTAACCTACGACAGGCTGACTAAACTGGATAACGGGTCGTTGGCTCTGGACACCGCGGTGCCTCGGGCCGTCATACCATGGGACGCAGAACGTCAACCACGTATGCAGTTAGTATGGCTAAAAAGCCATGATATCACATAATCGGGCATAAAAGCCATGAATACGGGCATAAGAGCCATGAATACGGGCATAGAGCTATGAATATAGGCATAAAGCCTTTTGCAGTACTGCTAAAACAATACCCTATTGGTATGCCAAACTATCCAATCTGACACACGTCTAGGCAATACAAGGGCACATAATATCATTAAATATTAATATATTGTATTTTATGACTTTATTATTTCATGATAAATTTCGATTATAATTCATACATTCATTTGATCATTTATATGATCACAATTCACATCAATTATCCTTTTATACCATTGTACTCAAAACATTTTTCTTTTCTCATTTATACATTCAAGAATCTACTCATGTAATTACAATTTTTATATTTCAAGTTGAGTTATTAATATGTTATGAATTCCATTTGTGATGGGCATATAAGCCCTAACTAATTATTCACATCAATTTGGTGACTTATTTTTCATATTTCAAGTAATCCATAAATATCTCATGGATTTCAAATTTATGGCCTTAATTTCTTTTTAAAAATTTTGACTAGGATGCATAGTCCACATTTGTCATACAATTCTAAGCAATTAAGCTTAGAATTGGTTCTAGGTCTTCATCTTAATTTACTAATCATTTTGATTACTGTTCACCTTACTAGTCAACCCAAAATGTTGACCTTTTTATACTTAATGGATATATTAATTCTAATTACACCAAGATCCCACATTTTTAGTTTTACATTTACTAGTATTAATTGCCAATTGCAATTTAAAGTCCCCTAGATGCATTTCTAATTTTAAATTTTGAATTTTCAAGTTTTGGGTGTCACTATTCACCTTATTGGTCAACAAAAATGTTGACTTTTGGATAGAAAATAGGTACATTGGTTTTAACACACCCAACATACCACATTTTGCATTGAAAACTTGTTGGCATTAAGCATTAATACCATTTCTAAACTTAAACCAAGGGAAGCAGAATTTTCAGTTTTTGAAGCCTAACTTTACTGTTCTATTAAGCACTGTTGCAGTGGGAATTTTAGGAATTGGTAAACATAAAAGTTGTTCCTTATTTTGTCTAGTTGAATTTCTTTTTTTGAATCACTCCATTTGGAGTTTTGTAGCTCGAGATATGGTCCAAAAACCACAGCTGGCCGGATTGGAAAAACTGCAGAATTACCAAATCTACAGTATCATGAACAGTGACTGTGACTGCCATTTGGGTTAGGTTCTGGTCATAATTTGGGGTAGGTTTCTTCATGAAAGTTGTTTATCTATGTCTTAACTTGTTTCTGTAAACTTTCAGGTCAATTGACCATATCTACAGTGAGTTATGGCCAAATGAGCGATTCGCTCATTTGGTCATTCTGCAGTCTTTGTTGTAGGGTATCCGGATTGGGGCCAACTTTTGGTCCACTTGCTTTGGTCTTTTGGGCATAGTTTCTTCAGTAAAAATGTGCCATTATAAGCCTAGTTTCATATCCAATTGGACAAACACAAATTGGACCTACACAGCCAAAGTTATGGCTGTCTAAATGGGCTGGAATCACACTCATTCTTTATTGTCTCTAGGCAGCCTTCCCATTTTAATTTGCCATACATTAGCTCACTTCAACTTATGATTAACTTGCCTCAAATGGTGACTAATTGACCATTAGAATGTCCATTAATCATTTCATAAGCCAAGTCCAATTTTTCACTCCCAAAACCCTAATTTTCCCTTTCAATTCACCCATACACCTAGTTAAGCACTTTCATTCATTCTATATGTGTATATACACCTTAAACATAATCTCTAATTCATTTTAAGTCCATTAAAACCATCAAAAACACTCCATCATTGTTCCTTCCTTAGGGCTGCCGAAATTCATGGTGGACATACACATATATTTGGTTCATTTAATTCACAAATTCTTACTCAATTCAAGTCACCAACATGGAAATAAAGAGCTTAAGGTGTATAAGTGCACTAACCTATTGTAGGGCAGAATTTTCTAAGCTCAAACTTCACTTTCCTTCCTTTTCTAGGCTGCCAAACACTTCCCCAAGAGGTATGGACAAGTTTTAATGAAAGGTGTCTAGGGTTTTATAGTGGAAATTCATGGGAAAATGGAAGTGATGCAAGAAATTTTTATGGAGGGCTATGGAAGAGAGGTCACGTTTTGAGGAAGAAGAAGAAGAAGATGACCAGAATTTTTGGTCCATTTTGTATCTTTTAAATGTTTTAAGAATGCTTGTTAACTTGTGATTGGTTGGGAGCGAGTGACATCATGTGATGTCATTATCTTTAATTTTCTTTATTTTCTTTTCTTTTCTTTTCTACTAACTTCAAATTAATTTTTCATCAACATTAATTCATATTTTATGTCATAATAATTATTTACTCAACTCGACAAGTCGGCAAAAAATCGTCTCTGAAGGCGAAATGACCAAAATGCCCTCCGTTTGGCTTAACGGGTCAAAATTGTCTGTACCGATTGAAAAATTTTTCTAAATATTTTCTTGGCATTCTAATGCCATAGGAATCTCAATGACCCTTCTCTGGAGTCCCAAAAATTATTTTATGAATTTTTCCCCGGGTCTAGGGCTCCTCGTTGCGAGAACCGCCACTTCACTCTGGTTACCCATCGCTTGGGCACCGGCTCATTTTAACTTGGTTGTATTTTATTTCAAAAATTTTTCCTAAATTTTTCTTATTAATATTTGAGTTAATTATGGTTCCTGACTTTAGTTTAAATATTTTTCTGGACGTTCTAGCTGTCCGGACCGACACTGGTCATTGGAACAGTAGAATGTACGGAGTTGCTACCGAGAGGGTGTTACAACTCTTCCCCTCTAATTTAAATTTCGTCCTCGAAATTTACTGGGTGTTTTAGGTTCTGAGATAATTCTTTTACCTTTCTATTACTCCATCTGTCTACTTCTTTTGTATATATGGTACTATTTAGTTTTTTCGAATCTATCATTATACACTTAGGCATATCATAAAGGAAATACTTTACCTCAAATTCACATCTGGGGCTTCTTGTTCCTCTCCGACTTGGGTAACATTTGGAAGTGGTGTTACTGTTGTACTTGGTCCTTCCACGACCTCTGTTTGGGTCCGTGGTAAATTCCTCTTAGGACAATCTTTCAGACGATGGTCTATGGCCCCACATCTATAACAGGCTCCAGTCAATCCCCTACATTCACCTTTATGCCACTTGTTACAATGGCCACATTTTCTTGCTTGTCCTGGCGCACTCACTACTAGTGTTTCTGGTTGATCTCTTCTAGGTATAGGCCTGGCTTTGGATCTCCTACTTTGATCAGATGTCTGGCTTAACTGTTCTCTCGGTCTCTTATTACTAGATCGTCCAAATTTCCTCTTTTCTTGATCACCACTCCTCTTCTGTTCCTCTTCATTATCACAGCTAATATATTTCGTTCTGAACTCTATCAGAAAGAATTCCCACGTTACGTCGGCTGGTGGCACTACCTTGGTTACAACATCCCACCATCGATATGGAGCTTCTTGTAACAATGAAACAGCACACTCCAAACTCTGTTCTGGTGTGCAATAGAGCTGCTGCAAGACTCTTTTAGTCCTTTCTAACCAATACTCAGCTGCTCTGAGATCGTCTTCCTTTCTACCATTGAAATCTACAGCTCCATATTTCCTAATTTTTCCTAGAGGTGATTTCTGCTGAAGCGGTGGTATAATAACCCCAGTCATCTGTCCGAAGAATTCAGTCATCTGCTCAAACAAGGCCTGTTGGGGTTGTACAGGCACCTCTTGCACTGGTGGAGCAGGATCTCCCCGATTTCCAATATCACTCCCAGTCGGAATACGACTTACTACTTCTTCTTCTACTGCCCTCTGCGATTCTGAGTCCATACCTTAACCTAAAATAACCAAGAAAACAGATCTGCATTAGTGTCACCTCAACTCATATAAATGCAATGCATGTTATGCACACAATCTTATTCTATCTATCTATGCCTAGGAACGCCTAAACCGCGCTCTGATACCAATAAATGTAACACCCCTCACCCGACTACAGTGTAGCCGAGCAAAGTGTGCTACATTCGGTGCCGGAGCACCCTATCTTATCTTACTTTATTCCTTTTGGATTTTGATCTCGTTATATTTTAATATTAATTATTTTTCGACGGAGAAACCAGCGGAGTTTCCCCTATTTTATTACCAGTTGACGTATTTTACTATTTACCTGTTTGAAAGTTTCAATAATATTTTACAAATAAAATCTCATCAATTATTTTCATAACCATCTCATAATTCACATCTCATTCATATATCTCAATTTCATATTCATTTCCATGCATTATCTATATATTTCAAATTTGTCTTCATATCCATACAATCTCATTCATGCTCAAATCACATAAGTAAAATTTTCAAATTTCTTTAATTTACATAATTTCATAATTTACATGATATATAAATTAATTACATATAAAAAAGCTAATTTATTAAATTACATTACATTTCTATTAATTACCTGCTCATGATCTACATTATAATACAATATCTAGCATTTTAAACTAAATACAAAATATGATCTATATGGGCCCTATCTACATGCATTACTGAGGAAGTGACAACCTTGAATACTTCAGGCACTTCTGCAGATCTGGACTCCAAAAATCTTAGTCAAAGTACCTGCGCGAGGAAACAAATCCATCGCACTAAGCATTGCTGCTTAGTGGTGCAATAATAGAACAAGAAAATAAAATATACAAATAAAGAAAGAAAGAAGCATAATTTGAATATTTAAGAATCAATTTAATTTAATACAATGTGTCTAACATTAATTATCTTTTGTTCTCATTTGTTTCGCTTTGAAAGCGTTTAATTCCAAAATTCACAGGGATAATGTACAACATACAGAATTAATAAAAATACTCACTTTATATTTATATGGCAATAGAAGGTATATTTAAAATATTTAGTTAAGTTATACCTATTTTTGCAACTCTTTTATCATTTTGCTTAACAATTTTTATGTGGTTTGGATCATTTCATAATTGTAACTAATTCTTTTGAAGTCTTATTAACTCATTTATTTGATTTCTAATATTTTTAATTACTAATAGTCTTAATTTATTTTATTAAATTACACTGCCCAAGTAACCTACGACAGGCTGACTAAACTAGATAACGGGTCGTTGGCTCTGGACACCGCGGTGCCTTGGGCCGTCATACCATGGGACGCAGAACGTCAACCACGTATGCAGTCAGTATGGCTAAAAAGCAATGATATCACATAATCGGGCATAAAAGCCATGAATATGGGCATAAGAGCCATGAATACGAGCATAGAGCTATGAATATAGGCATAAAGCCTTTTGCAGTACTGCTAAAACAATACTCTATTGGCATGTCAAACTATCCAATCTGACACACATGTCTAGGCAATACAAGGGCACATAATATCATTAAATATTAATATATTGTATTTTATGACTTCATTATTTCATGACAAATTTCGATTATAATTCATACATTCATTTGATCATTTATATGATCACAATTCACATCAATTATCCTTTTATACCATTGTACTCAAAACATTTTTCTTTTCTCATTTATACATTCAAGAATCTACTCATGTAATTACAATTTTTATATTTCAAGTTGAGTTATTAATATGTTATGAATTCCATTTGTGATGGGCATATAAGCCCTAACTAATTATTCACATCAATTTGGTGACTTATTTTTCATGTTTCAAGTAATCCATAAATATCTCATGGATTTCAAATTTATGGCCTTAATTTCTTTTTAACAATTTTGACTAGGATGCATAGTTCACATTTGTCATACAATTCTAAGCAATTAAGCTTAGAATTGGTTCTAGGTCTTCATCTTAATTTACTAATCATTTTGATTACTATTCACCTTACTAGTCAATCCAAAATGTTGACCTTTTTATACTTAATGGATATATTAATTCTAATTACACCAAGATCCCACATTTTTAGTTTTACATTTACTAGTATTAATTGCCAATTGCAATTTAAAATCCCCTAGATGCATTTCTAATTTCAAATTTTGAATTTTCAAGTTTTGGGTGTCACTATTCACCTTATTGGTCAACAAAAATGTTGACTTTTTGATAGAAAATAGGTACATTGGTTTTAACACACCCAACATACCACATTTTGCATTGAAAACTTGTTGGCATTAAGCATTAATACCATTTCTAAACTTAAACCAAGGGAAGCAGAATTTTCAGTTTTTGAAGCCTAATTTTACTGTTCCATTAAGCACTGTTGCAGTGGGAATTTGAGGAATTGGTAAACATAAAAGTTGTTCCTTATTTTGTCTAGTTGAATTTCTTTTTTTAAATCACTCCATTTGGAGTTTTGTAGCTCCAGATATGGTCCAAAAACCACAGCTGGCCGGATTGGAAAAACTGCAGAATTACCAAATCTACAGTACCATAAACAGTGAATGTGACTGCCATTTGGGTTAGGTTCTGGTTATAATTTGGGGTAGGTTTCTTCATGAAAGTTGTTTATCTATGTCTTAACTTGTTGCTGTAAAAATGTCAGGTCAATTGACCATATCTACAGTGAGTTATGGCCAAATGAACAGTTACTGTTCATTTGGTCATTTCTGCAGGTGCTGTTGCATGGTATCCGGATTGGGGCCAACTTTTGGTCCACTTGCTTTGGTCTTTTGGGAATAGTTTCTTCAGAAAAAATGTGCCATTATAAGCCTAGTTTCATGTCCAATTGGCCAAACACAAATTGGACCTACACAGCCAAAGTTATGGCTATCTAAATGGGCTGGAATCACAGCCTCATTGCTGCTGTCTCTAGGCAGCCTTCCCATTTTAATTTGCCATACATTAGCTCACTTCAAATTATGATTAACTTGCCTCAAATGGTGACTAATTGACCATTAGAATGTCCATTAATCATTTCATAAGCCAAGTCCAATTTTTCACTCCCAAAACCCTAATTTTCCCTTTCAATTCACCCATACACCTAGTTAAGCACTTTCATTCATTCTATATGTGTATATACACCTTAAACATAATCTCTAATTCATTTTAAGTCCATTAAAACCATCAAAAACACTCCATCATTGTTCCTTCCTTAGGGCTGCCGAAATTCATGGTGGACATACACATATATTTGGTTCATTTAATTCACAAATTCTTACTCAATTCAAGTCACCAACATGGAAATAAAGAGCTTAAGGTGTATAAGTGCACTAACCTCTTGTAGGGCAGAATTTTCCAAGCTCAAACTTCACTTTCCTTCCTTTTCTAGGCTGCCAAACACTTCCCCAAGAGGTATGGACAAGTTTTAATGAAAGGTGTCTAGGATTTTATAGTGGAAATTCATGGGAAAATGGAAGTGATGCAAGAAATTTTTATGGAGGGCTATGGAAGAGAGGTCACGTTTTGAGGAAGAAGAAGAAGAAGATGACCAGAATTTTTGGTCCATTTTGTATCTTTTAAATGTTTTAAGAATGCTTGTTAACTTGTGATTGGTTGGGAGTAAGTGAGTGACATCATGTGATGTCATTATCTTTAATTTTCTTTATTTTCTTTTCTTTTCTTTTCTACTAACTTCAAATTAATTTTTCATCAACATTAATTCATATTTTATGTCATAATAATTATTTACTCAACTGGACAAGTCGGCAAAAAATCGTCTCTGAAGGCGAAATGACCAAAATGCCCTCCGTTTGGCTTAACGGGTCAAAATTGTCTGTACCGATTGAAAATTTTTTCTAAATATTTTCTTGGCATTCTAATGCCATAGGAACCTCAATGACCCTTCTCTGGAGTCCCAAAAATTATTTTATGAATTTTTCCCCGGGTCTAGGGCTCCTCGTTGCGAGAACCGCAACTTCACTCTGGTTACCCATCGCTTGGGCACCGGCTCGTTTAACTTGGTTGTATTTTATTTCAAAAATTTTTCCTAAATTTTTCTTATTAATATTTGAGTTAATTATGGTTCCTGACTTTAGTTTAAATATTTTTCCGGACGTTCTAGCTGTCCGGACCGATACCGGTCATTGGAACAGTAGAATGTACGGAGTTGCTACCAAGAGGGTGTTACATAAAGCCATGAATATGGGCATAAAGCCATGAATATAGGCATAAAGCCTTTTGTAGTACTGCTAAAATAATACCCTCTTGGCATGTCAATCTATCCAATCTGACACAGATGTCTAGGCAATACAAGGGCACATAGTATCATTAAGAGTTTATATGTTTCATCATTTCATTATATTTTTCGTTTATATTTTTATAGTATTCTAATTTTATTTATAATGGAAACATAATTTCCAAATTCACATTTCTAAGTAATTTATGCATTCATCGTAATATTCACACTAATTATAATTCACATTCATTGAATCTCATGCACATTCATATTCAAAACATCTTTCCTTTCTCTCTTGATGGGAACTTAAATCCCAAATGACACTTTTATTACATTTATTCATTCAACAATCTATTCATGTATAGTGCATTTCATGCTTCAAATTGTATTGCTAATATATATTGAACTCCATTGGTGTTGGAAGTATAAGTCTCAACAATCCATCTAGGTTAATTTCATTTCCTATTCAAGTGGTATCACTCACGTTTTATTAGACCTGCTAGTAATGGGAATATAAATCTTAATTATATATTCACATAACTTAAATGTTCATTAAGTCATTTAGGTAAATTACTATTTCTATTCCAAGTAATCCATGAACATTTCATGGATTTCAAATTTATGGCCTTAATTTCCCTTTAATAAATTTGTCTAGGATGCATAGTCCACATTTGTCATACAATTCTAAGCATTTAAGCTTAGAATTGGTTCTAGGTCTTCATCTTAGTTTGCTAATCATTTTGATTACTATTCACCTTACTAGTCAACCAAAATGTTGACTTTTTCATACTTAATGGATATGTTAATTCTAATTACACCAAGATCCCACATTTTGAGTTTTACATTTGCTAGTATTAATTGTCAATTACAATTTAAAGTCCCCTAGATGCATTTCTAAATTTTTAGTTTTGATTACCTAAGTTTACTATTCCATTGGACAATTTTACAGTGGAAACTAGGCTAACTTTTCTTCGTCAAAGTTGTTCCTTATTGTGTCTTTTTTAATTCCTTTTTGAATCACTCTATTTGGAGTTTTGTAGCTCAAGTTATGGTCATTTTACCATAACTGGCAGGACTGACCTGTACCTAGAATTTCTGGGTAATTTGGTTCTACCAGATTTGGTAGCCTAAGTTTGGTTGGCAATTTGACTAGGTTATGGTCAGAATTTGGATTTGTGTTCTTCATAAAAGTTGTAGGGCTATGTCTCAGCTTTTGGCTGGTAAAATTTCAGATCAATTGAACTTTTCTACACTGAGTTATGACCAAATGAATGAAAACTGTTCATTTGGTCATTTTGCCCAGGCAGAATGTAAGTTGCCTAAGGGACCAATAAATGTAACACCCCTCACCCGACTACAGTGTAGCCGAGCGAGGCGTGCTACATTCGGTGCCGGAGTACCCTATCTTATCTTACTTTATTCCTTTAATCATTTGATCTCGTTATATTTTAATATTATTTATTTTTAGACGGAGAAAACAGCAGAGTTTCCCCTATTTTATTATTTGTTGATGTATTTCACTATTTACCTGCTTGAAATTTTCAATAATATTTTATAATAAAAATATCATTCATGCTCATCATATTTATCTCACTTTCAATTCTTGTAATTCACATCTCATTCATATATCTCAATTTCATATTCATTTCCATTCATGCACAATTTATGTATATAAATTCTCAAGTTTCATTAATTTACATGATTTACAGAATTAATTACAGTTCCATAATCTATATTTCAACATACAATTCATAGTTTGCATTACAAATAATAACTAATTATTATGTACAAAATACATAATATGATCTATATGGGCCCTATCTACATGCATTGCTGAGGAGGTAACAACCTTGAACACTCTGTAGATCAGAACTCCAAAATCTCTGTTTAGTATTCGCTGGGCTTTAACTTCAATACCTGCGCGAGGAAACAAATCCATTGCGCTAAGCATTACTGCTTAGTGGTGCAATAATATAACAAGGAAATAATATAACAAATAAAAATAATTGGAGCATATTTTCTATACTCAAGAATTTTACTAGGTTCATATGAAATTTTCCACACAATACATTTTTTATTTATTTATGTAGTTCAATTTTTTTTTTTGTCATTTATGTTGCTCTCTAGAATCACTTCATTCATAAGTTTACAATAATCATTTATATAATGTACAAATAAATCTAAAATTTATACTTATACTTATATTCTTATGAAAGTCACATTTGTAATGTTATTTAATTTATAATTCTTTTACTAGTCTTTTTTTTTTCACTTCCTTGATACTTTCTAAGTTGTTTACAATCATTTTGTAATATTTAAAATTTTTAGAACTAATTTAATTTAGTTCAGATCATTCCAAAGAAAAAATTTTTGGAGCTAATCTAATTTATTTCAGAACTTCTTCTCATTTATTTACTTTCTAGCATTTTTAATTGCTAATATTCATAACTTATTTTAATAAATTAGACTGCCCAAGTAACCTATGACAGGCTGACTAAACTGGATAACGGGTCATTGGCACTAGACACCACGGTGCCTCGGGCCGTCATACCATGGAACGTAGAACGTCAACCGCGTATGCAGTCAGTATGGCTAAAAAGCCATGATAACACATAGTTGGCCATTAAGCCATGCTTGTGGGCGTAAGGCCATGAATGTAGGCATAAAGCCATGAATGCGGGCATAAAGCCATGAATACAGGCATAAAGCCTTTCACAGTACTGCTAAAACAATACCCAATTGGCATGCCAATCTATCCAATCTGACACACATGTCTAGGCAATACAAGGGCACATAGTACCATTAAGAGTTTATATGTTTCATCATTTCATTATATTTTTCTTTTATATTTTTATAGTATTCTAATTTTATTTATAATGGAAACATAATTTCCAATTTCACATTTCTAGGTAATTTATGCATTCATCGTAATATTCATACAAATTACAATTCACATTCATTTAATCTCATGTACCATTCACATTCAAAACATCTTTCCTTTCTCTCTTGATGGGAACCTAAATCCCAAATGACACTTTTATCACATTTATTCATTCAACAATCTATTCATGTAAGGTTCATTTCATGCTTCAAGTTGTATTGCTAATATATTATGAGCTCCATTGGTGTTGGGAGTATGTCTCAACAATCCATCTAGGTTAATTTCATTTCCTATTCAAGCGGTATCACTCATGTTTTATTAGACCTACTAGTAATGGGAATTTAAATCTTAATTATTTATTCACATAACTTAATTGTTCATTAAGTCATTTAGGTAAAATACTATTTCTATTCCAAGTAATCCATGAACATTTCATGGATTTCAAATTTATGGCCTTAATTTCCCTTTAACAAATTTGTCTAGGATGCATAGTCCACATTTGTCGTACAATTCTAAGCTTTTAAGCTTAGAATTGATTCTAGGTCTTCATCTTAGTTTGCTAATCATTTTAATTACTATTCACCTTACTAGTTAACCAAAATGTTGACTTTTTCATACTTAATGGATATGTTAATTCTAATTACACCAAGATCCCACATTTTGAGTTTTACATTTGCTAGTATTAATTGCCAATTGCAATTTAAAGTCCCCTAGATGCATTTCTAAATTTTCAGTTTTGATTACCTAAGATTAATATTCCATTGGACAATTTTACAGTGGAAACTGAGCTAACTTTTCTTCATCAAAGTTGTTCCTTATTGTGTCTTCTTTAATTCCCTTTTTGAATCACTCCATTTGAAGTTTTGTAGCTCAAGTTATGGTCATTTTACCATAACTAGCCGTAGTGACCTGTACCCAGAATTTCTGGGCAATTTACTTCTGCCAGATTTGGTGACCTAAGTTTGGTTGGCAATTTGACTAGGTTATGGTCAGAATTTCGATTTGTGTTCTTCATGAAAGTTGTAGGGCTATGTCTCAGATTTTGGCTGGTAAAATTTCAGATCAATTAAACTTTTGTACACTAATTTATGACCAAATGAATGAATACTGTTCATTTGGTCATTTTGCCCAGGCTGAATGTAAGTTACCCAGATTAGGGCAATTTTGAGGTCAACTTGGTTTGGTTTTCTGGGCAGAGTTTCTTCATCAAAGTTGTGCCATTATGTGTCTAGTTTCATGTCCAATTGGATTTGCACCAATTAAACCTATACAACTCCATTTATGGCTGCCCAAACCTGCTGGACTCACAACCAGTCCTGCAGTGCACACTGGACAGCATACCTAACCTAAATTCCCATGGCACAAATCACTTAATTTCCTAATCAAACACAGCCAAATGGTCACTAATTGACCATTAGGACTTCGATTCACCAACACATGAGCAAAACCTTAACTTCATGCCTTAAACCCTAGTTTTCAAATGTCCATTCATGCACATACATCAATTAAACATACTAATTCATTATCACTCTACATATACACTTCAAACACCACCTCTAATCCACTTTAATCCATCAAAATAATCATAACTACTTCCCCCCATACAGCTGCCAAAATTTGTAGATGCCCAAACATGCACATATTTATTTAATTTTCTCAATTTCCTAGCATAAATAATGTTACTAGCACAAAATCTAAAGAAAAAGAGAAGAAATGGGCACTAACCCTTGTGCAAGCAGAATTTTCCCTCATCCAATCTTAAATTTTCCTTCACTTTCTTGGCTTTTCTTAGCAGCCAAACACTTCCTCAAGGTGTAAGAATAATTTTTTGTGAAGGGGCCTAAGGGTTTTGGGGTGAAAAACTTGGGGAAATCAAGCTTACAAGACCAAACACATGGTGGAAACCCTCTCGTCTCTCCCTCTACGTTTTGGCTGCCCAAGGATGAAGATGGGAGTGTAGATTGGTTTATAATTTTTTCCCTTTTTAATTAGTTTTTATCCCTTTTAATTAGTTTGTCAAGTTGTGATTGGGTGGAGAGTGTTTAATGACGTCATGTGATGTCATAATTCTTAATTTCTTTCATTTTTCTTTCCTTTTCTTTTCTACTCATTTTCAATTAAATTTTTAGCAATATTTATTCAAATTTTATGTCATAATAATAATTTACTTAAATGGACAAGTTGGTCAAAAATCATCTCTGAAGGCGAAATGACCAAAATGCCCTCAGTTTGGCTTATTAAGCCAAAATTGTCTGTACTGATCGAAAAATTTTTTTAAACATTTTCTCTGCATTCTAATGCCATAGAAACCTCAATGACTCTTCTCTGGAGTCTCAAAAATTATTTTATGAATTTTCTCCTGGGTTTAGGGCCTTTAGCTGCGAAGACCGCAACTTTCCACTGGGTTACCCATCGCTAGGGCACCAGCTCATTTAACTTGGTTGTATTTTATTTCTAAAATTTTTCCTTAATTTTTCTTATTAATATTTGAGTTATTTATGATTCCTCACTCTAGTCTAAATATTTTTCCAGACGTTCTAGCTATCCAGACCGGCACCAGTCATCGGAACAGTAGAATGTACAGAATTGCTACAGTGAGGGTGTTACATGATGGGCAAGGAGTTGCTCACTTATAGTTTATTGTAATTCCAATAATCGATGTACCTGAGGATGATCAATAGAATTAGAAGAATTCAATCACCCACTAGAAAATCCATCCAACTAGGATTTTCGTTTTCTACTTTGGAAGTGTAGGATTCGCTAAGTTAGTGGGAGGACCAATTTGATTAAAAGACCATAATCATTTTAGTTAATTACATGATACATTTACTAATTAATCTAGTTATTTTTTGTAGTTAATTTTCTGATAATAATGAGCACAGAACAACCACCACGATCCAATATCCTTGCAAGCATACTTGATCACAATAGGTTGACAGGACCTAATCTGTCTGATTGGCTAAGAAATTTGAAACTTGTTAGGATATGTTCTAGACTGAAATGTTCCTGGTCCCTTACCTCCAGAGGCTACTCCAGAGGAACATCAAACTTTGGACAAGTGGAAGGAGCATGATATGAGAGCTAAGTGTTACATGCTTGCTTCTATGAGTAATGAGTTACAGAAACAGCATGAGAACATGCAGAGTGCGAGTGAGATCCTCCTTTACCTACAAGAGTTGTATGGTGAGCGCAGCAGGAATGCTAGGTATGAGATATCTATATAGCTATTCCGTATGAGGATGCCTGAGGGACAAAATGTTGGGGATAATGTCCACAAGATGATTTGGCTAATTGAGCAGTTGGAACATCTTGACTTCAACATGGATTTCCAACTACAGACGGATTTGATCCTTCAGTCCCTTCCTGAGTCTTTCGGGAATTTTGTAACAAATTTCTATATGACTAAACAGGAATGCACCTTGGCTGATTTACTCAACATGCTGGTTATTGCCCAAAAGAATGTGCCGGGCAATAAAGGATAGGAGGTAGCTTTGATTGCATCCTCTTCTGCTGGAAAGTCCAACAAGAATAAGGGCAATAAGAAAAAAAAAAACCTCAGATTCCTGATCCTTCTAAGAAAATAGCTAAACAGAAAGGGAAGACTAAAGCTGATGGAGGTAAAGGAAAGTGTTTCCGCTGCCAGAAGGATGGGCACTGGAAAAGGAACTGGCCAGAGTATCTTGCTTCTCTGAAGAATAAGAAGGATACACCTTTGGACGGTATGTCCATATCTTGTTATTTAGATTCTGATGATACTCATAGTTTATCTACAGCTTGGGTTTTAGATACTGGTGTTAGTTCTCACATTTCTTATGATATGCAGGAACTAGCAAATAGTAGCAGGTTGCGTTCTCGAGATGTTAGAGTCCGGATTGGCAATGGCTCAACTGTTGAAGCTTTAGCCATAGGATTTAAATCTTTTTACATGTATGGACATGTTTTGTGTTTGGATAATATTTTATATGTACCTGATGCTTTTAAGAACATCATATCTATATCTAGTTTGACTAGAAATGGCTATTAATTTAAATTCACAGATGATGTTTACAATATTTATTTTGGGAATAAATATGTTGGTTTAGGTTATATGAATGATGGTCTTTATTATTTGGATAATAATGACAAACACAAAATGAATGCAAGTGATCTAAATGAATGCAATGCCATGGTGAAAATCAACTCAAGTTCAAAATATATTTGGCACTTAAGGTTATGTCATGTTGCAGAAGATAGGATTGCAAAACTAGAGAAAATGGGGATTCTATCCTTATTGGGCTCTGAGCCTACTCCAACTTGTGAATCTTGCCTTCAGGCAAAATGACTAGATCACCCTTTGTTGGATAAGGGCTAAGAGCTGAAAATATTTTGGAGCTAATACATAATGATGTATGTGGTCCATTTAAGGAAATGGCTAGAGGTGGTTTTCATTACTTTATTACCTTTACTCATGATAAATCAAGGTTTGGGTAATTGTATTTGATGAAATACAAATATGAATCCTTTGAAAAGTTCAAAAATTTTAAATCTAAGTAGAAAATCAAACGGGAAAGAGTATTAAAGCTCTTCGATCAGATTGTGGAGGTGAATATTTGAGTTCTGAATTGGATGAATACTTGAGAGAGCACGGCATTGTTTCCCAGCTGACTCCTCCATGAACACCATAGCTGAATGGTATATCTGAAAGGAGAAATTGTACCCTATTAGATATGGTACATAGTATGATGAGCTATACTGATATGCTAATATCTTTTTGGGGATTTGCATTAGAATTAGCTTTGTATATTCTGAATAGGATTCCATCAAAATCAGTTTCTTCCACACCTTATGAGATATGGCATGGAAGAAAACCAAGTCTTAAGAATGTTAAGATTTGGGGTTGTCCAGCTTATAGCAAAAAGCTGAACACTGATAAATTGGAGACCAGATCAGAAAAGGGTCGATTTGTTGGATATCCAAAAGATAGTTTTGGATATTATTTTTATTTGCCTACATCACAAAAGGTTGTGGTGAGTAGAGATGCCACATTTCTTGAACAACAGTTTGTTCAAGAAGGAGGCAAAGGAAGACAAATAGAGTTAGAATTGGAGAATTCTGACCAACCAACAAATCAGATGGATATAGATCCATCTAGCAAACCTACACTCATTCATGAAACATCTACAGCTGTTCCTCGTAGAACAACCAGGGTATCTCACCCACCAGTGAGATATGGTTTCCTTCATGAAGAAGAACAAGAGTTGTCTACTCATGAAGAAGTAGATCATGAAAATGATCCACTTACCTGTGAAGAAGCTATATCAGATATAGAATCTTCAAAATGGATTAATGCTATGAAATCCGAGATTGATTCCATGTATAAGAATCAAGTTTGGGATCTTGTTGACCCACCTGAAGGTATTGTACCTATAGGGAACAAATGGGTTTTCAAGAAGAAAATTGGTTCTGATGGAAAGGTAGAGACCTATAAGGCAAGGCTAATAGCGAAAGGGTTTCGCTAAAGGCAAGGAATTGACTATGAGGAGACTTTCTCACCTGTTGCCATGCTTAAATCAATTAGGATTCTATTAGCAATAGCTGCATACTATGATTATGAGATTTGGCAGATGGATGTCAAAACAACTTTTCTCAATGGATACATTGAAGAAAACATTTTCATGGAACAACCTAGGGGTTTTGAATCCCAAGATGGTTCCAAGGTATGCAAGCTAAAGCGATCCATTTATGGCTTGAAACAAGCTTTGAGGAGTTGGAACATCTGTTTTGATGAAGCCATTAAGTCATTTGGTTTTATCAAAAATGAGGATGAGCCATGTGTATATAGGAAGGTTAGTGACAATGCTATCACTTTCCTTGTCTTATATGTGGATGACATACTGTTAACGGGTAATGACACAGGTATGTTGACAACTGTAAAGGTATGGTTGTCAAATACATTCTCTATGAAAGACTTAGGGGAGGCAACCTATATTCTTGGGATTCGCATCTATAGAGATAGAGCAAAAAGAATAATTGGTTTATCCCAAAGTCTATACTTAAAAAAGGTGTTAAAGAGGTTTAACATGCTTGATTCCAAGAGAGGATTGTTGCCAGTGAGACATGGTATCCACCTTTCTAAAGAGATGTCTCCAAAGACACCTAAAGAAAGAGATAAAATGGCCAGGATTCCATATGCTTCAGCTATTAGAAGTTCGATGTATGCAATGTTGTGTACTAGGCCGGATATCACATATGTTATTAGTTTGACTAGCAGGTATCAATCTAATCCAGGTTTGGAACACTGGATAGCTGTCAAGAATATCCTTAAGTACTTCGGAAGAACTAAGGATTTATTCTTGATATATGGAGGTGGAGACTTACAATTGGATGGTTATACTAATTCTGATTTCTAATCAAATATTGATGATAGCAAGTCTACCTCTGGATATGTGTTCATTTGTAATGGAGGTGCAGTTAGTTGGAAGAGTTCCAAACAGAGTACATTCTGATTCCACTCACGTCGAGTATATTCTTTGCATCGAATCTTTGCAAAGGAAGCTGTTTGGATAAAGAAGTTCGTGGCAGAACATGCAGTAGTTCCTTCCATTGAGTCAGCAGTTCCCCTTCACTGTGACAACAATGGAGCAGTCATACAGGCTAAGGAACCCTGGTCTCACCAGAAATCTAAACACATAGAAAGGCGCTACCACAATATTAGAGAAATAGTTGGGTGAGGCGATGTAGCCATGCAGAAAATAGCATCAGCTGAAAATGCAGCTGATCCATTCACTAAGCCCATATCATAGACTCAGCTAGACCGATATCTTGAGAAGATGGTTCTAAGATATTGTAATGAATAGCTCTAGTGCTAGTGGGAGATTGTTAGTAGTATGTCCCAGAGCATATCATTTAGTATGTATCTTGTACATCTTTTATTAATAAAAGGCATTTTCACTTTTCCGTTTATATAATATATTTATGTGTAATAGAAAAGGTCCATTGATATTTTGTTACAAATTCTATTCTTAAGTTGTTAAAAATATGAGTGACAGTATTTCTAGCACAAAGTATCATAAATAGGTTCACAATCGAGGATACTTCACAATAAGGACATGACTTATCCAGTAAGATTGTATTCATGTTTGCTCCTAAGTTATTTATATGAGATATAAATAAGATGGAATGGTGAGTTTCATGCCATATAACAAACATGATAGGCACTTATATGTGATAAGTAGGCCGAACCAGTGACATTTATGATAAGCACATGGAGTTTACTCTTATCAATGCATTATCATAAATCATATCAGTGCATATAATCTTTAGACCTGAGATAGCATAGTTATCTTGTATATAGGTGGTTTTAGTTTGATACTTCTTTCATATTGGTATTGTCTACAGGTACATGGGCATGTGTTGGCTCCTACTAGTTATATGTAACACCCCTCACCCGTCTACAGTGCAGCCGAGCAAGGCGTGCTACACAACGTGCCGGAGCACCTGATCTTATCTGATTTCATTACAATTCTGGATTTATTTATTCAAAAACTTTCTTTAAGGTTTAGGCTATTTTTACTTTTATCAAAATCTAACTAATTTGGAAATTTCAAAAATTTTAATGATAATCCGACAACGTGCTGACTGTAATTTGGACTAATAGTTCTTCTGAACCTGCCAAAAACAATTTCAATATATACTCAATTTCTCAAACTTAATAGTCTAAAAAATTTTCAAACATAATGTATCTCAATACAGTATCTAGATTTCTCAGAAATCTCATCAGATTTTCAACATCTCAATACTCACAAGTACAATCGCATTATATCTCAAATTCAATTCACATATTAAAATACTTACTTTGAGTAGCTTTCATAATTCACAGGTTAATTACATGAGTTTATTTTGTACAAGATATACAAATAATTTACAATGTGCCAGGAGTGAACAATATACATAACATGTGTAAAATGAGCCCTATCTACATGCATTGCTGAGGAGGTGACAATCTTGAACTCTTCTGACACTTCTGCAGATCAGGACTCCAAAAATCTCAGTCGACAATCTACTGGTTTTACCTTCAGTACCTGCGCGAGGAAGCAATTCCATCGCGCTAAGCATTTCTGCTTAGTGGTGCAATAATATAACAAGAAATAATATATATACAAGTAAAGAAAGAAATAAATCATCATTTCGGATATCCAGGAATCAATTTAATTTGGTATGGTATTTCTAGTATCAACGATCTTATATACTAGTATGTTCCTCTTTGGAAGTGCTTAATTTATAACTTTTCAGTAATACTAGCCAGTATATAAATTATTCTAACTGTATTGTATTTCAAGTATCTACGGTTCTGCAATTTATATTTTTGTTGTGTTTCTTTTGCTAATCTCTTTTACTCATTCATTCAATACTTAATTTAATTGTACTGAAATTTCATTATACTTAATTTAACTTAGCTGCCTGAATTGAATAATGTTTTAATTGATTGCCCATGTAGCCTATACACTGACCAGACTGGATAAACGGATATACTAGCACTGGGTACCTAGTACCTCGGGCCGTCACACCATCGGTCACAAAGTATCTCCCGGTGTGCAAACAGTGTGGCTAAAAAGCCATATAATCAATCAGGCATTAAGCCGAGTATAATAACACAATTTGTATAGCCATAGGCTATTAAAATCATAGTGTGGCATAATAAGCTATAAAACACAGTATGACGTAAAGTCATTTACAGAACAGCTGTCAGAATACTATTGGCATGCCAACCTATCCAAACTAGTCAACTAGGCAAATTAGGGCATAGTACAATGTTACATATTTAATTTTTTTTATTCATAGGGTTTATACAACTTTATGCCTTTCACTGGTCAATAAAATTATTGACCTTTTTATGCATCATGGATAGGTTGATTCTAGCATCAACATGTCACAATTTACAATTCAATATGTTGTCAATATAATGCAATTTACCCTTTTCACAAGTTGGCATTCATTACCAAATTACTTCAAGCATCATTTTATGTAATTACCATTTTTTTTAATTTTAGTGTGCTAGATTGGTCTAGCTTAAAGTCCTATTTCCCTTGGTCTTTAGCTTCTGGTCAAAGAAGCAAAACTGTAGTTCTATGTCTTATTGCACGCGGGGTAAAATTTCAGGTCATTCCGAGTTGTATAGACCAAGTTGTGGTCAATTTACTAAAGCTGGACAGATTGCATTTTTACTTCAAAATTTGGTCAATTTCTCAATTTTTGTGTGCTAGATTTGTCTAGCTTAAAGTTCTATTTCTCTTGGTACTATTCCCTTCAATTCATTTCATTAGTCAACCTATAATGTTGACCCTTGATGCACTCTACGTGACTCAATTCTAATGTGACCAATATGTCACATTTTATAGCCCTTTAGTGTTGGTATATGTTACCAATTTCATTTCCAAGTATATTGCATTTTATTGCAATTTACCGGATTTCGGTGTACTATTTTGACCTAGCCGGACGACCTAGTTCCCTCTGTTTTCGAGTTTTAGTCCAAACTACAAACTTGTAGGTCTATGTCTTATTGCACGCGGGGCAAAATTTCAGGTCATTATGAGTTGTGTAGACCAAGATATGGTCAATTTACTAAACCTGGACAGAATGTATCAAAATTGGTCACTTTAGGTCATTTTAGGTCATTTTAGGTTCGGCCAGTTTTTGGACCCGAACTTGTTCAAGCTTTTTGACTTGCTTATGATCATTTCTGGGCTTGGGTGTCTTCATAAGACTTGTAGATATAGGTCTTAACTATTCATGGTCAAAATTTCAGGTCAATTGGACCTGTTTTGAGTGAGTTATGGCCTAAATACTAACTGCTGCCCAAATGGTCAGTTTTCAGGCCTTAAATGCACTAATCCGGATTTGGTCACTTTTTAAGGTCAGTTTCTAGGCAGAATTTTGGCAACATTTCTACATGAAAGTTGGCCTATTTGGTGTCTAGTTTCACTCCCCATTGGCCTCATACCAATTGGGTTCACAATATTGCACTTATGACCTAATTTAAGTGCTGCTAACATACACAACCTACATTTGAACATCACACTTCCAATTTTTAACAATCCTCCTCCTCCCAATACTTCAATATTCAATCAATGGCACTTCTATATATATTGTACACAATTCCAGCAAGAATTCTGGGCAGAATACTCAAGTGCACAAGGCACACAATACACCATTAAACTTCAACATTTACATCCACCCAAATTCATTGTGCATCAACACTTATGTTACACACAAACACTTCCATTTTAACTATACATACTGCCCACAATTTAGCACCATTACATTTCATTAATAAACTACATATTCACACACACAAATTCATGATTTAATAAGCTGCCAATTTCAAGCTCAATTGTCCAAGTCTTCAAAATTTTGTTCAAAACCAACTTTCACATTGTCAATCTCACATGTACTCTTATAATTAAATTTTAACACTTATAATCACATAAATTGAGCATCATTAATCAACAATAATATGCATAAATTAACCATTTTCATGCTTCTCAAGGCTGCCCCAATTCAACAATTATCCAAGGTCTTCAACAATTCTTTCAAACTCCTAATTCAATCACTCAATCTCAACATATACATAAAGTTAATTTGCTAGGATCTCTAATTACCTTAATCAATATCATTTCCCATCAAATAAATGTAAAGATAATTCAAACCTCTTTAGGTTGCATGGCTGCCAAATTCAATCACCATTAAATATTCATCCAATCCTTCTAATTTTTCAATAATTCAACTCATCTCAACCTTAGTACAAATTTTAATTAAGTGAGGTAAGGAAAACTAGCACTAACCATTTTTGAGCTTCACCGAAACTTCTTCAAATCCTCTTCTTTTTGCTTCCATTATACTTCCCATGATGTATAGACTAAGTTTAATGAAGGAACTTATGAAAATCAAGGCTTGAAGATGGGTAGATGAAGGCTTGTATATGGGGCGGCCATGGATGAAGCTTGGAGAAATTTCAATTCAGCAAAGAAAAATAATGAAGAAGAAGATGAATAGTGGAAAAATATGTCCTAGTGGTCCTTATATACTCCACTAATGCCCCACTAATCACAATTAAAAATTACATTAATTCAAGATTTCCTTTAATTGCAATTATGCCCTCCAATTCCCTTAAATTACATGTTATCTTGAATTGCATTTTTCATTAAATTTTCAAAATATAATACCACTTATTTTTCATGGACATTTAAGTCAAAAGTCAACTCTAGGTGTCAATTGACCAAAATGCCCCTCTTCGGGTCAAGTTCGGACTTTTTCGATAAGACCGATTTACTCCTTGTACCGCCGATTTCTTTAATTTTCATTTTTCATTTATACTAACTTTCTAATTTTTCTTTGACATTTTCAATGTCAATTACACCTCAGTAAACCTTTAATTATGTCCCAAAAATATTTCTCGGGGTTCCCCGCGTCCAGGGTTAGTCAACGATCCTCACCGTAACTTCCCGGTGCCGTCACCCATCGCTACGGGTTTGGCTCGTTTAACTTAGTCACATTTTCTATCTTTCATTTTTGTTTGATTTTTCTTGCATTTTCTTTTTATTTATTTCATCATTATATGTCTGTTCACTATCACCGAAGTGTAGTTCCAAACATCCTGACTTGCCTGGATTGTTATTTGGCCACTGGAGCAATAGAACGTACAGAATACGTACAGTGGGGATGTTACAACTCTTCCCCTCTAAATAAAAATTTCGTCCTCGAAATTTACCTGATGTGAAGAGCTGAGGGAACTATTGCCTCATTGTCTCCTCGCTCTCCCATGTTTCCTCTTCCATGTTGTGGTGTCTCCATAGGATTTTCACTAATGGAATTGTCTTATTTCTGAGCTCTTTTACCTTTTGTGCCAAGATTTTAATTGGTTCTTCTTCATATGTCAGGTCAGGTTGTACCACAATTTCTTCTGCTGAGATGACATGTGAAGGATCTGATCTGTATCTTCTGAGCATCGAGACATGGAACACATTATGTATCCTGTCCAGCTCAGGTGGTAAGGCTAATCGGTAGGCTACTGGTCCCGCACGTTCAATAACTTCATATGGGCCAATGAACCTAGGGCTTAATTTTCCTTTTTTCCCGAATCTCAACACTTTCTTCCACGGTGATACTTTGAGAAATACCTTATCGCCAACTTCATACTCAATGTCTTTTCTCCTCAAATCAGCATAAGATTTATGTCGGTCTGAGGCAACTTTCAAATTGGCCTTTATCAGTTTCACCTTTTCCTCTGTCTGTTTTATTAGGTCTGGCCCCACTAGCTTATCTTCACCCAATTCAGTCCAACATATAGGTGTTCTACATTTTCTCCCATACAGTGCTTTATAGGGTGCCATTTGTATGCTAGCTTGATAGCTATTATTATATGCAAATTCTGCCAGTGGAAGGTATCTGTCCCAACTTCTTTCAAACTCAATAACACAACTTCTCAGCATATCCTCGAGGACCTATCACATATATTTGGTTATTATTATCATTATCAGTTCAATTATTGTTTACAATAACTCAATGAGTTTCAAAATTTACCTGGATTATTCTTTCCGACTGTCCATCCGTCTGAGGATGAAAAGCCGTACTAAAATGGAGTTGTGTGCCCAAGGATTCTTGTAATTTCTTCCAAAATCTAGATGTAAACCTCAGGTCTCTATCAGATATAATGGAAAGTGGAATTCCATGTAGTCTAACTATCTCACTGATGTACAATTCGCGACTTTTCCGGTGAGTAGTCGATTGGCGAGAAAATGTGTTGATTTGGTTAACCTATCCACAATCACCCATACTGCATCATGCTTCTTCTGAGTGAGAGGTAGACCACTGACAAAGTCCATAGTGACTCAGTCCCATTTCCATGCAGGTATGTTTATGGGCTGTAACAAACCTGATGGAACTTGATGTTCTGCTTTGACTTGCTGACATGTCAAGCATCTAGTTACATAGTCAACTATGTCCTTCTTCATACCTAACCACCAGTATCGTAGTTTCAGGTCATGGTACATTTTTGTGCTTCCTGGGTGCATAGCATACACACTATTATGTGCTTCTTTCAGAAAACTGGTTTTCAACTCTTTATCATCTGGTGCACATACTCTTTTTTTATAGTACAGGCATCCATTTTCTTTCACTTCATATTCAATTTCCTTCCCCTCAGTGATTTTGCCCATAACACCCATTAATTTCTCATCTGTCTTCTGCCCATCCTGTATCTGTTGTAACAGATTCGGCTTCACTTGCAACTCAGCCAAAATAACTCCATCATGAGTTAAGGACAGTTGGGAATTCAAAGATCTTAATGCTGCAATAGATTTTCTGCTTAAAGCATCAGCGACTACATTTGCCTTCCCAGGGTGGTAGTCAATCACACAATCATAATCTTTCAGGAATTCAATCCATCACCTCTGTCTCAAATTAAGTTCCTTCTGGGTTGGCAGATACTTCAGACTCTTATGGTCTGTGTATATGTAGCATTTTCCTCCATACAAGTAATGCCTCCATATCTTCAATGCGAAGATAATTGCTGCTAACTCTAAATCATAAGTAGGGTAATTCTTTTCATGTGCCCTTAACTGCCTGGAAGTATATGCAACCACTTTCCCTTCTTGCATGAGTACACACCCTAACCCATTGTGTGAGGCATCACTGTAGACTACAAAGTCTTTTCCAGACATTGGTTGTGTTAACACTGGTGCCTCTGTCAACATAGCCTTCAGCCTCTCAAAACTGGCTTGACACTTGTCATTCCAGTACAATTTCATATTCTTGTGTAGTCTTTCGATAGGCTAGTTCTGAAATTTTAAATTTCTGAGTAGAATTTTCACATTTGTTTCCCGTAATAGTACTCTATTTGGGCGTAACTGTATCAAATTATAGATTACTTATAAATATTCTTATTTTTTTCTACCACGAGGAAGCACGTAGCTCTACATAATAATCTCATGTCGGTACTGTAATCTGCAGCTTACAATACAAACATCGAGAACATTACGTAGTTATTATGTTATAACCTCATGAACTAGGTTTTCTACTTCTTTTTTCTAATACCCTCTGCGATTCTGAGTTCATATCTTAACTTTGAATAATCAAAAGTAAACAGATCTGCATAGTGTCACCTCGACTTTTATGAATGCAATGCATGTATGCACACTAGTTCTTTCTACTTATCTTTGCCTAGGAACGCCTAAACCGTGCTCTGATACCACTAAATGTAACACCCCTCACCCGTCTACAGTGTAGCCGAGCAAGGCGTGCTACACGGCGTGCCGGAGCACCTGATCTTATCTGATTTCATTACAGTTCTTGATTTATTTATTCAAAAACTTTCTTTAAGGTTTAGGCTATTTTTACTTTTATCAAAATCTAACTAATTTGGAAATTTTAAAAATTTTAATGATAATCCGACAACGTGCCGACTGTGATTTGGACTAACAGTTCTTCTGAACCTGCCAAAAACAATTTCAATATATACTCAATTTCTCAAACTTAATAGTCTAAAAAATTTTCAAACATAATGTATCTCAATACAGTATCCAGATTTCTCAGAAATCTCATCAGATTTTCAACATCTCAATACTCACAAGTACAATCGCATTATATCTCAAATTCAATTCACATATTAAAATACTTACTTTGAGTAGCTTCCATAATTCACAGGTTAATTACATGAGTTTATTTTGTACAAGATATACAAATAATTTACAATGTGCCAGGAGTGAACAATATACATAACATGTGTAAAATGAGCCCTATCTACATGCATTCTTTGAGAGGTGACAATCTTGAACTCTTCGACACTTCGCGGATCAGACTCCAAAAATCTCGATCGACAATCTCTGGTTTTACCTTGATTACTGCGAGGAAGCAATTCCATCGCTAAGCATTCTGCTTAGTGGTGCAATAATATAACAAGAAATAATATATATACAAGTAAAGAAAGAAATAAATCATCATTTCGGATATCCAGGAATCAATTTAATTTGGTATGGTATTTCTAGTATCAACGATCTTATATACTAGTCTGTTCCTCTTTGGAAGTGCTTAATTTATAACTTTTCAATAATACTAGCCAGTATATAAATTATTCTAACTGTATTGTATTTCAAGTATCTACGGATCTGCAATTTATATTTTTGTTATGTTTCTTTTGCTAATCTCTTTTACTCATTCATTCAATACTTAATTTAATTGTACTGAAATTTCATTATACTTAATTTAACTTAGCTGCCTGAATTGAATAATGTTTTAATTGATTGCCCATGTAGCCTATACACTGACCAGACTGGATAAGTGGATATACTAGCACTGGGTACCTAGTACCTCGGGCCGTCACACCATCGGTCACAAAGTATCTCCCGATTATTGCAAGCGGTGTGGCTAAAAAGCCATATAATCAATCGGGCATTAAGCCGAGTATAATAACACAATCTGTATAGCCATAGGCTATTAAAATCATAGTATGGCATAATAAGCTATAAAACACGAGATGACGTAAAGTCATTTCTGAGCAATTTGTCGAATACTATTGGCATGCCAACCTATCCAAACTAGTCAACTAGGCAAATTAGGGCATAGTACAATGTTACATATTTAATTTTTTTTATTCATAGGGTTTATACATCTTTATGCCTTTCACTGGTCAATAAAATTATTGAACTTTTTATGCATCATGGATAGGTTGATTCTAGCATCAACATGTCACAATTTACAATTCAATATGTTGTCAATATAATGCAATTTACCCTTTTCACAAGTTGGCATTCATTGCCAAATTACTTCAAGCATCATTTTATGTAATTACCATTTTTTTTAATTTTAGTGTGCTAGATTGGTCTAGCTTAAAGTCCTATTTCCCTTGGTCTTTAGCTTCTGGTCAAATAAGCAAAACTGTAGCTCTATGTCTTATTGCACGCGGGGTAAAATTTTAGGTCATTCCAAGTTGTATAGACCAAGTTGTGGTCAATTTACTAAAGCTAGACATATTGCATTTTTACTTCAAAATTTGGTCAATTTCTCGATTTTTGTGTGCTAGATTTGTCTAGCTTAAAGTCCTATTTCTCTTGGTACTATTCCCTTCAATTCATTTCATTAGTCAACCTATAATGTTGACCTTTGATGCACTCTACGTGAGTCAATTCTAATGTTACCAATATGTCACATTTTATAGCCCTTTAGTGTTGGTATATGTTACCAATTTCATTTCCAAGTGTATTGCATTTTATTGCAATTTACCGGATTTCGGTGTACTATTTTGACCTAGCCGGATGACCTAGTTTCCTCAGTTTTCGGGTTTCAGTCCAAACTACAAACTTGTAGGTCTATGTCTTATTGCACGCGGGGCAAAATTTCAGGTCATTATGAGTTGTGTAGACCAAGATATGGTCAATTTACTAAAGCTGGACAGAATGTATCAAAATTGGTCACTTTAGGTCATTTTAGGTCATTTTAGGTTCGGCCAGTTTTTGGACCCGAACTTGTGCAAGCTTTTTGACTTGCTTATGATCATTTCTGGGCTTGGGTGTCTTCATAAGACTTGTAGATATAGGTCTTAACTATTCATGGTCAAAATTTCAGGTCAATTGGACCTGTTTTGAGTGAGTTATGGCCTATGCTCACTGCTGCCCAAATGGTCAGTTTTCAGGCCTTAAATGCACTAATCCGGATTTGGTCACTTTTTAAGGTCAGTTTCTAGGCAGAATTTTGGCAACATTTCTACATGAAAGTTGGCCTATTTGGTGTCTAGTTTCACTCCCCATTGGCCTCATACTAATTGGGTTCACAATATTGCACTTATGACCTAATTTAAGTGCTGCTAACATACACAACCTGCATTTGAACATCACACTTCCAATTTTTAACAATCCTCCTCCTCCCAATACTTCAATATTCAATCAATGGCACTTCTATATATATTGTACACAATTCCAGTAAGAATTCTGGGCAGAATACTCAAGTGCACAAGGCACACAATACACCATTAAACTTCAACATTTACATCCACCCAAATTCAATGTGCATCAACACTTATGTTACACACAAACACTTCCATTTTAACTATACATACTGCCCACAATTTAACACCATTACATTTCATTAATAAACTACATATTCACACACACAAATTCATGATTTAATAGGCTGCCAATTTCAAGCTCAATTGTCCAAGTCTTCAAAATTTTGTTCAAAACCCACTTTCACATTGTTAACCTCACATGTACTCTTATAATTAAATTTTAACACTTATAATCACATAAATTGAGCATCATTAATCAACAATAATATGCATAAATTAACCATTTTCATGCTTCTCAAGGCTGCCCCAATTCAACAATTATCCAAGGTCTTCAACAATTCTTTCAAACTCCTAATTCAATCACTCAATCTCAACATATACATAAAGTTAATTTGCTAGGATCTCTAATTACCTTAATCAATATCATTTCCCATCAAATAAATGTAAAGATAATTCAAAGCTCTTTAGGTTCCATGGCTGCCAAATTCAATCACCATTAAATATTCATCCAATCCTTCTAATTTTTCAATAATTCAACTCATCTCAACCTTAGTACAAATTTTAATTAAGTGAGGTAAGGAAAACTAGCACTAACCTTTTTTGAGCTTCACCAAAACTTCTTCAAATCCTCTTCTTTTTGCTTCCATTATACTTCCCATGATGTATAGACTAAGTTTAATGAAGGAACATATGAAAATCAAGGCTTGAAGATGGGTAGATGAAGGCTTGTATATGGGGCGGCCATGGATGAAGCTTGGAGAAATTTCAATTCAGCAAAGAAGAATAATGAAGAAGAAGATGAATAGTGGAAAAATCTGTCCTAGTGGTCCTTATATACTCCACTAATGCCCCACTAATCACAATTAAAAATTACATTAATTCAAGATTTCCTTTAATTGCAATTATACCCTCCAATTCCCTTAAATTACATGTTATCTTGAATTTCATTTTTCATTAAATTTTCAAAATATAATACCACTTATTTTTCATGGACATTTAAGTCAAAAGTCAACTCTAGGTGTCAATTGACCAAAATGCCCCTCTTCGGGTCAAGTTCGGACTTTTTCGATAAGACCGATTTACTCCTTGTACCGCCAATTTCTTTAATTTTTATTTTTCATTTATACTAACTTTCTAATTTGTCTTTGAAATTTTCAATGTCAATTACACCTCAGTAAACCTTTAATTATGTCCCGAAAATATTTCTCGGGATTCCCCGCGTCCAGGGTTAGTCAACGATCCTCGCCGTAACTTCCCGGTGCCGTCACCCATCGCAACGGGTTTGGCTCGTTTAACTTAGTCACATTTTCTCTCTTTCATTTTTGTTTGATTTTTCTTGCATTTTTTTTATTTATTTCATCATTATATGTCTGTTCACTATCACCAAAGTGTAGTTCCAAACATCCTGACTTGCCAGGATTGTTATTTGGCCACTAGAGCAATAGAACGTACAAAATACGTACAGTGGGGATGTTACATTATATATGGAGGTAGGTGTTGATGAAGATGGAATCTGTTCCTCTAAGTAAATAGGGATAAAATCCTATGTTCATTTAATTGTTCTTGATATTTCAAGTTCCTGGCCAGGATAGATAGATTTAATCAGAAAAGAGTTTCTTATGAGAAAATCTTTTTAATCAAGAACTGGAATTAAAAGAGAACATAATATTCATAGCAAATGGGGTTTGACATAAACCATGACTCCAGCTTGAGTTGGGATTTTGTAACAAAGAGATTCTAGTGCATGGTAACATATGATTATAGGTTCATTTAAGGTAAACCTTATTACTGATTGGGTGGCCATGGCATGCTATGCTAGGTGTTAACCATGGTCTATGAGGTGCATAAAATGATTTAGAGAAATCATTTATGGTAAGAAAGAGTTTTGATGATATTAAGAGTTGATATCATGTCTCATTGTCAATTAGTGATGAGCTTAGTAAGTCACACACATACACAAGTAATCACCTAATTAAATATGATTTAATTAATTAATTAAATAGTTTAATTGATTAATTAAATAGGTTTGGTTTGCAATTAGATTGCAAAGTCCCTAGCATGACTTGAAACCAAATATAGGTTATTGGATGTATAGTATAAGTTAAATTTATATTTAAAGTGTTTAAATATGAATTTAATTAATGAGAAATTAATTAATAGAGATTAATTAAATAATTTATATTTGATATAAATTGATTAGAAGAAGAGAAATAATTATTTTGGATTGAGAACTCAAAATTATAGCACAGGGGTATTTTGGTCATTTCACCGGGTGACATGAGGCACCATGAGATGGTGACATGTGGCACTATACATAAGCTTGCCAAATGTCTTTTAATCATGTAAGATGATTAAAATTAAGATTAAATATAGGTTTGACACTTGGCACAATGTGATTGGGACAATTAAACCTAGAACCAATCAGAAGGTGACATGTGGCAAGGGTTTTAAATGCTGACCTAGCTATATGAGTATAAGGATGTAAGAACAAAAAACAACCAGCTACTGCCTCCCTTTGTGCTGCCACTCTTGAGGCTGCCATCCTCTCTTCTTCTTCATCTCTCATCAATTCAAAGAGTTTGGCCAACATTCTCTTGAATTAAAATTGCTAGAAATCATTTCTAGTGTTCTGTTTACATCTCTAATCTCTCAAAAGGCAAAACTTGATTTTCTAATTCATAGAAAAAGCTTTAGAAGCTATTCAAGGGCTGCCATAGGTGATCTTGGTGTGGACAAGCTAGAGGGACAACATCTGGTGTCCTAAAGATGCATCCCAAAGGTGCCATACACATTGCGGTGCATCAAGAGGTTAGTGCACTTGTTCTTGATCTATTCTAGGGTTCTAAAATTAATCTAATTAATTCTAAAATCTTAAATGGAAAATACAGATCCAAAGACATATTAAAAAAGTTTAAATATGTTGTTTATCATTGAAACCAAATAGATAAAAATGAATCTTGCATGATGCATGTGACCCTAATTGAAAATTTTTGAATTCAATGATATAAACTTGTGTTTTTCATGCTTCTGCTCCTTCAATTTCTTAGCATTCTATTGCTATCTAAGGCTCAATAACTCTCCACTGGAGTCTCAAAAATTATTTTACTGGGTTTCCCACCGGTCTAGGGTTGCTAACTATCTTCATAGTCGCTTCCCGTTAGGTCACCCATCGCTGGAGCATCGGCTCATTTAAACTTAGTGCATTTCATTGCTTAAAATTTTCCTTAATTTTTCTTGCCATTATTTCATTTATTTATGACTCCTTACTCTAGTTTACATATAGTTCCAGACATTCTAGCTGTCCGGACAGACATTGGTCATCAGAACAGTAGAACATATGGATTACCTAAAGTGATGATGTCACAATTCTTCCTCTCTAACAAAAATTTTGTCCTCGAAATTTGCCTGATGTGAAGTAGTCGAGGAACTACTACCACTTTGCTTCTTCACTTCCTCGTATTGCCTCAAATCCCTCCAATCTGCTATCGCTCTCTGTAGAATTCCTCTTAGGGCAATCTTTCAGAAAATGGTCCATGGCCCCACATCTATAACAGGCTCCAGTCAACCTTAGGGTTCACCTCTATGCCACTTTTTACAATGTCCACACTTTCTTGGGGTAGAACTTTTCACTACCAGTCCTAGTGTACTCACTACTGGTGTCTCTGGTTGACCTCTTTGGATATTGGTCTAGGCCTTTATCTCCTAATTTGATCAAAAGTCTGATTTAATTGTTCTTTAGGCCTTTTATTACTAGACTGACCAAAATTTCTTTTCTATTGGTTGGCACTCCTATTATGTTCCTCTTCATGGACACAGGTAATATATTTCTTTTTGAAATCTATCAGAAATAATTCCCAAGTCACCTTAGCTGGCGGCCACTAACGGTAGGCAGCTTCTTGTAGTAGTGAAACTGCACACTCTAAACTTTGTTCTTGTGTGCAATGTAATTGCTGCAGAACTCTTTCAGTCCTTTCTAACCAATACTCTGCAGCTGTAGAATCATCTTCCTTTCTGCCTTTGAAATTTATAGCTCCATACTTTCTAATTTTTCCCAAAGGTGACTTCTGCTGTGGTTGGGGTTGCGAAACTGCCCCAGTAATCTGTCTAAAGTACTCGGTCATCTGCTCCCATAAAACTTGTTAGGGTTGTGCAAGTCCCTCTAACATTGGCACAACAGGACCTCTCCTATCTCCAACATCACTCTCAGCTGGGGAATGATTTTCTACTTCTTCTTCTACTTCCTTCTGCAACTCAAGGTCCATACCTTAACCTAAAATAATCAAAGAAAATAGATTTGCATTAGTGTCACCTCAACTCTTATGAATCTAATGCATGTTATGCACACAATCTTATTCTATCTATCAATGCCTAGGAAAGCCTAAACTGTGCTATGATACCAATAAATATGACACCTCTCACCCTTCTACAGTGTAGCCGAGCAAAGCATATCATACTCGGCGCCGGAGCACCCTATCTTATCTTACTTTATTCCTTTAATAATTATTCTCGTTATATTTTAAGATAAATTATTTTTCTAAGGAGAAACCAATGGAGTTTCTCCTATTTTATTTCCAGTTGGCGTATTTTACTATTCACCTACTTGAAAATTTCAATAATGTTTTACAGTAAAAATCTCATCCATGCTTATCATATTCATTTCACATTCAATTCTTGCAACTCATTTTCATGCTCAATTGATATATCAAAATTCTCAAATTTCCATTCATTACATAATTTACAAACTAATTACATAAATTCACAATTTACATGATATACAAATTAATTACAATTTCATAATTTACATTTCAACATAATAACTAATTATAATGCACATAATACATAATATTACTTTTGTGAGCCCTATCAACATGCATTGCTGAGGAGGTGACAACCTTGAACACTTTTGACACTTCTGCAGATCCGGACTCAAAAAATCCCAGTCTAATATCCACTGGGTTATAGCAAGCTAAAATTGTCTGTATCGATTTAGAAAATTCCCTGAGCAATTTCTTGACATTCTATTGCTATCTAAGGCTCAATAACTCTCCACTGAAGTCCCAAAAATTATTTTACAGGGTTTTCCACTGATCTAGGGTTGCTAACTGTCTTTATAGTCGCTTCCCATTAGGTCACCCATTGCTGGAGCACCGGCTTATTTAACCTTAGTGCATTTCATTGCTTAAAATTTTCCTTAATTTTTCTTGTCATTATCTGGTTTATTTATGACTCCTTACTCTAGTTTATGTATAATTATAGACATTCTAGTTGTCTAGATAGACATTGATCACCGGAACAGTAGAATGTACTGATTGCCTAAAGTAAGGATATCACAAGGCCAGAGAGGCCAGTTTGGGATATCTGTAGCTAACTCCCAGACACGATGTAAGGGGATCAGCCCCAGCGCCAGAATGTACACACTAGGGTAAGAGACATAGAGGGGAGTGTCGACTGTTAAAGGGAGAGTGTTTCAAATATGGAGCTATGGATCATTTCATAAGAGATTGCCCCCAGAAGAGTGATTTAACAGCTCCAGCACAGGCTGATAAACCTACCCCCACAATGCAAAAGGGTAGAGGACCTAGTAGAGCAGAGACAACTGAGATTTCACATAAGGTTGTTTCTGAGATGGTCGAAAGGCCTGAAATTAGAGTGGCACCACGGGTATATGCTATGGAAGCTCGGGAGGAACCAGACCCAGACATTTATCAGGCAATACAAGGAAGTGGAAAAGCAAGGATGAAATTTTTATTAGAGGGGAAGATTTGTAACATTCAACTGTTAGCTAGTTCATACATGCAATTATTCCAGTGACTAATGTCAGTCCGGATAGTTAGGATGTCTAGAACTACTTTTAAATGATAGTAAGGAGATATAAAATGATTAAATACATGATAAGAAAATACAAGAAAAATTAAGAGAAAATAAAAGAAATTAAATACAATTAGGTTAAACGAGTCGGAACCATAGCGACAGGTGACCGCACTGAGATGTTACGGCGAAGACAATTGTTGACTCCAAGACCACGAGGAACCCCTAGAAATAATTTTCAGGGCCTAATTAAAGGTCTACTGAGGAAAAATTGACATTGGAAATATCAAAGAAAATTTAGTGAATTAGTACAGATGAAAACAAAAATTAAAAGAACTGTCGGATTTGGAATTAAATAGGTATTATTGAAAAAAGTGGGAATATGGCCCGAAAAGGGGCATTTTGATCATTTGACACCTAGACTTGACTTTTGACCTAAATGTCCATAAAAAAAAAAGGTATTAAAATTTAAAAATCCCATGACAACATTAAATTACATGTGTAGTGTAATTAAGGAAAATAAAGGGATATAAATTGTAATAATGAAAACTTGATTATTATAATAATTTAATAATTATCAGTGGGGGTATAAATAGCTATAAGTGGACAGAATTTTCCACGAAGAACTTCATCTCCTTCACTCATCCATTCATGGCCGAATTTATCTTCCATAAATCCTCCATGGAAGTTCACATGCAAAGCTCCAAATCCATCCATTCTCACCACCATCTTTATAAGTCCCTTTATTAAAGTTTATCCTCACCTCTTGGGAAGATCATAGGTAGCAAAAGGGAGAAGAAATTTCAAGGTTTTATCAAGCTTAAGAAAAAGGTTAGTGTCAATTTTCCCTTCCTCTCTTAATTAAACTTTGAATTAAGGTTGTAGTGAGTTGAGATGTTGAGAAATTTGAAGGATTTGATGTGTAATTGAGGAGTCTCAATTTCGGCAGCCAAAGAAGACAATGGGAATTTGGTTAATTCTACATGTAAATGATGATTAGGCATGTTGATTAAAGTAAATATATGTATTAGAGTTTAATGGCATGTGTGTGTTTGAAGTTGTCAAATTTAATTAGGGTTTGAACACTTGTTGAAGACTTTGGGCAATTGATGAATTCGACAACCTTGATGAACTTAGAAGAATGATAATTCCATGAATTTAAATATTGAATTATGGTATTGATGGATTAGTGGAAGTGTATTACATGTTGCTAGTTGAAGTTACACGTATTAGTTAATTATTTTTAGGTATATATTGTTGACTTGGACCATTTGGATTAGGGTTTTGTATTGAATATTGAGGACTTGTGTAAACTACTTGGAATTAACCAAAATGAGATTTGATGAATGATATTAGAAGTGCCATTAATGTAGAATTGTAGTTTGGGAGAAGGAGGAATGAAAATTGAAAGTGCAATTTTTATGCGGGTTGTGAAATTGTTGAAAACAGTGTGTGTTTTGAGCCATAACCTAAATTGTGTGACCCCAATTGGTATGAGGCTAATTGGAGATAAAACTAGACCTATAATGTACCAACTTTCATATAGAAACTATGCTAAAATTCTGCCTAAAAAGTGACCTCAAAACTGACCTAATCCGGATTGCCAAAATGTAAATCCAAAATTTTGACCAAATGAATAGTATTCATTCATTTGGCCATATCTCACTGTATACAGGTCCAAATGACCTAAAATTTATACCATTGGAAAGCTTAGACATAGGGCTACAACTTTTGGGAAGGTCACAGAGCTCAGAAATGTCATTAACCCAGTCAAATTACTTGCCCAAGTTGGGATACCAAATCTATCCAGAATTCAAATTGACCAGAATTTGCTAAACAAATGCAATTTGTCTAGCTTTGATAAAAAGACCATAGCTTGGTCCATAGAACTCCAAATGACATGAATTAATGCCAAAATTTCAACAAGACATAGACTTACAATATTGCTATTTTGACCAGAACCTAGAAATCAAGGGAATTAGGTCATTTAGGTAGGTCAAGATAGCATACAAAAATTTGAAAAATTGAAATAAAGTGTAATAAGCTTTGAAATGAAATTGGCAACAAATGCCAACATATGTGGAATGTAAAATGTGACATGGTGGTGATATAAAACCCAACTTACCTATTGTGTATAAAAAGTCAACATTTTTGTTGACTAGTGAAATGAATAGTAACAAAAAAAAATTAAATACAAAGAATTAAACATTAAACTTTGTAATATGTCCTAGTATTGCCTAGTATGGTTGGTTTGGATAAGTTGGCATGCCAATAGGGTTCTGATAGCAATACTGCACATGGATTCACGTCATTCTGTGTTTTATGGCCTAATATGCGATTTTGTTATATAATAGCCTATGGCTGTTTTGATTATGTTGATATGCTTGGCCTTGTGCCCAATGACTTTTAAGGCTTAATAGCCATTCTGTCTGCACACCAGGAGTGTCACACCTTACCCCTCTGTAAGGCATAACATGATCCCGTAGAATACCTAATGAACTACCGAACTTCACCTACCGATAACTCATTAAGTACCCTACAAGGGATTTTAAAACAATTTTCTTATCTTTGACAAGTGGTGAGCATTTCTAATAAGTATTTAAAACATTTAGTTGAAATTAAAACTAATTAATATTTTTGGCCATTTTAGTTTTCCGCAAATCTTATAAAAATTTTGACAGAGTTTCCTCTGTATTTTGAGAAAACCGTTCTTCAAATACCTGAAATAAAAGCACTTCCAATAATTATCTAACCACTGCTTCAAATTCATACTCAATCTCAACCAATTTCTCAAAATTCACAAGTTCAAAATTCTCAAAATCATCCATCAATATCATTTATTCATATTCCATTCAAGATAAACAATTTATATATTCATCATACTAAAATTTACATTCAAAAAGTCCAAATTAAAATTTATTACAACTTTTATAAAACTTTGTACAAGCTGCTCAAGACCCATGTACATGTCCATACATTTATGTGCAATATATATACATCAAAAGAAATATTTACAGTTAGGGTATAAATTATACCCGAAAACTTTAGGCTGGTAGCTTCTCACACCTCGTGACTCGATCTGCTGCTCCTCTAGTCTCTGTATCTGCGACAGCAATAAAAGCTATCGCTGAGTACTAGGACTCAGTGGTGCACAATATACTAAAATAATCTTTATGCAAAACTTAAAGCACATTCATTCAAAAATTTGGCTAAACATGAAAATTAAATACAAATAATGCATTATGAGATTTTAAATGCAAACCAAGTTTATTTCAAAGTATCAAAACACATTTCATAAAACCCACAGTTAAATCATGCCATTCGAAACAAATAGAATCTCAATAGCCAAAGGCTAAAGAGAAATCACATCACAAGGCTAGCTAGCTCAAATATAAGGATATCCATTCACATCCTCTTCTACTGGCACACCTCAACACTTCTCCAGAGAAGGAATCAAAATTCGAAACTAATTACCTCCACTAGTCGTGCTAGAGAGGTGTTCAAATATATGGCCATGACACTGTGGTTTCAAAACTTATCTTACAATTTGCTAAACATTGTCATTTCAAATATACACAATAACTTTCAACAATTTCGATTAAAGCATCATAAAGAATGTCTCAATTCACTTTTTCAAATCATTCAAAACAATATGCAGCAAATAATTTACAAAAATTACACGTTGTGCACAAACCTCAAACGAGTCGCCTGTTGGCCTTGACTTGACTCCTCGGGTTCTGTCCCGGTATTTTTTTCCACTGAAACACGAATTTTTCCAATGTTTCAGTACTAAAACTTAAAATAAATCCAAAATAAACTTAACTTCACATTTAGCTAGCTCTAACGTGTTAAATTCGACGTTCTCAAAATTTTGTATTTCGGGTTACTATTCACTGCACTATTCAAGTCAAATTATTGACTTTCTAAGGCTTAATAGGTATGGGAACTCCAACTTCACCCACATACCACATTTTGGTCACCAAACTTGTTGGTTTTGGTTATTTGTTTAAAGCTTAGGTCATTTTGGCAAAATTGCCAATTTTCGGTTTTGGTTCTCGAAGTTACCTTTATTTCATTGGTCGGTCTACTGTTGGAATTTGACAAAACTTCCTTCATAGAAAATGTTCCTTATTGTCTTAAGTGTATTCTCATTTTTGGATCACCTCAATCAGGGTTTTGTAGCTCAAGTTATGGCCAAAATAAGTTTACTGTTTACGTGCCTTTATTCATCTCTTGGTATCTTGGGTTCTGGCAGATTTTGATCCAACTTTGGTCAGTAATTTGATCAAGTTAAGTTCATAATTTGTCTAACTTTCTTCATATGAAATGTTCTACTATGCCTCAGGTTTCCATCGGTTCAAGAATCGCCTAAATCCAAGTTTTCTAGAGAGAGTTATAGCCATCCAAACATTACTGCTCAAATGAAAATCTGCAGAGTTGCAGGTTTGATAACTCAACTTTGCTCAATAATTTGAATGGGTTAATGGCATAATTTGGGGTGATGTTCTTCATGAAAGTTTTAGATCTATATCTCCTCTAACCCCTGGCCAAATTTCAGGTCAATTTGACCTGTCTAACTCGAGTTATGACCAAATGAACAGTTAATGTTCATTTGGTCGATTTAATCTTGATGTGGCTTTGCTCTCATTTCACTTTGGTCAATTGTTTCACCAAGTTTTGGTCAGTTTTTTGCCATGGTTCCTTAATGAAAATTGTGCTATTTTATGTCTATTTCATCTCCAATTGGTGGCATATCAATTGGGCTTGTAAAATTTGAGTTTTGGTCCTTCAAAGTGGGTTTGGTCATGCTGCCAGCAGCATGACCATTGACCTACGAATTTGATTTTTATTCCAACAATTCCCACACATCTCTTTTGGTCATTATTGACCATTTTTCATCTCACAATAGACCAAAGTCATCATTTGTGCATTTCTCCAAAATTTGGTTCACAAACCCTAGCATTCAAAACCCTAACTCATCACTTTCATGCATTTAACTACTTCTAATGGTTTTAATGTTAATCATTTAACTAAGTAAGGTTTCTAAACTCATTCAATTGCATCATATTCATGCAAACCATACTCCTCTCAAGCTGCCCGAAAATTCAGTTTGTTCTTCCCCATATTTTTATTTCATTTTAACACATTACAAGCTAATTCAACAACTAATGATGCATTAAAAATGGAAAGTAATAAGTTAACATGCTCACCTCTCTTTAATCCTCAAAACCCTATCTTTAGCTCCTCTTTCTTCTTGTAATTCTCTTCTCAAGTTGCAACTACAAGCTTTAATGAAGTTCTTATGAGAGTTATTATGGTTGGGTAAGGAAAAATTAAGCTTAATGTAAGCTTAAAGAAAAAGCTCTCATGGAGGACTTATGGAGGAAAGTGGGGCGGCACAATGAAGGGAGAAGATGAAGGATTTTTCTAATTTTTCTTTCTTTTATTTCCTTTTATTTATTTTTCTTTGGAAGACCATAAAAATCTAATTTAATAAATATTTAATTAATTCGTTTATGACATCATGCATGAGGTCATGCATGATGTCATCACCTTTTTACTTTTTGATTTTCCTTTCTTTTTTTTTTCTATTTTTCTATCAATTCTTTAATTTAATTCTCGATTCCGAAAGTTTCTTTTCTCCGATTTTATTTGACAGTTAGTCAGGAATCAGCTCTCAGGGTCAATTTACCAAATTGCCCCTCGCCGGTTCATCCCGGTTTACAAATAATCCAATATTTCTTCCGGCTCCCTAACCTAATTGTTTGACTGACTTAACAGTTCTTTTTCGTGATTTTCTCTTTTCCACTGTGTTCATAAGGGTCCTAAGGACTGCAGCGTCACTTTTTACGGCTCGAAATTTGAGTTTAAAATGACTTGTGATCGTTCAGGAGGTCACCCATCGCTGTGACTCTCGGCTCGTTTAACCTCTTATGTTCTGTTTTTCTTATTTATAATTAACTAATTAAACATTACTAATTATTTATGTTTATGGCTTCTCAAGTTGTCTTAAACGGGATTCTAATCTCCTTAATTATTGACCGATGCATCCAAGACGATGAAATATACCGGGCTATGCAATGGGGTGTTACAATTCTCCCCCTTAAATAAATTTCGTCTCGAAATTTTTACACAGTATCAATCTCACGAGCAATTGCGGGTGTTGTCTCCTCATGTCCTCCTCTCGTTCCCAAGTAGCTTCTTGGCGAATGATGGTTCCATGACACTTTTACCAACGGTATACCTTATTCCAGTAGTTGCTTCACCTCATAAGCGAGAATCTTTATGA